>NW_006921789.1:4274486-4278587 GCF_000298275.1 Orycteropus afer afer
GGTAATGACATATCTGACAAGGGACTTATCTCTAGAATTTATAGAAAACTCCAACACCTCAATAACAAAAAGACAAACAATCCAATTTAAAAATGGGGAGAAGACATGAATAAACACTTCATCAAGGAGAATATTCAAGTGGCCAACAAACATGAAGAAATGCTCACGATCATTATCTATTAGAGAGATGCAAATCAAAACAATGAGATACCATCTTGCTCCAGCACTAGTAGCAAAGTTCAATGGGACAGAAAATAACAAATACTGGCAAGGATGCGGAGAGATGAGGACTCTCATACACTGCTGGTGGGACTATAAAATGGTACAACCATTGTGGAAAGCAGTATGGCTATTCCTTCAAAAGTTAGAATTAGAAATACCATTTGACCCAGCCATTCCATTACTAGGTACATATCCTAAAGAAGTGTGAGCCATGAGAAGAACAGACATATGCACACCCATGTTCATTGCAGCACTATTTACAATAGCCAAACGAAGGAAACAACCTAGATGTCCATCAACTGAGGAATGGATATCCAAACTATGGTACATACACACAATGGAATACTATGCAACACTAAAGAATAATGTACGATCTGCAAAACACCACATAACATGGTTGAACTTGGATGATATTATGCTGAGTGAAATAAGTCAATCACAAAAGGACAAATATTGTATTAGTCCATTATTGTAAAAGTCACGGAAAGGTTTAGTTATGGAAAGAAACTTTCTTTGTTGGTTACCAGGTGTGGGAGGGAAGGGTAGGGAACACTGTTAGATAGGTAGAGATAAGTATTGATTTGGGTGAAGAGAAGGGCAATATACCAAATGTGAGTGATCAATATGGTGGCATTGAGGAAGAGAAAGACATAGAGAGGTACATGGGAGTTACAGGCAACAAAGATCAACCCTTTTGCCCATACAGTACTGCATTGTCAATGAAGGCAAACATGGGTATATGGGTGGATAGATGGGTGGACAGGCTGAACTAGTAGGTATGTCTATGAAGTAGGTAGTGTACCCAAGACTATGTATAGGGTTGGCAGTCAATGGTCCTATAAGTTTGTTTGTATGATCTGAATTCCCAGGTGTATAGTAGAGCTGACAAGGGACAAGGTTGTAGTCATTTCTTGGTCACAACCAGCTACCCAGAGGGACCAAGTAGTTGAACCTGTTGGCTTGGGACCATAGTAGCAGGGGACATCAAGTTCAATTGGTATAACATACTACACAAAACATTGTTCCACCTCCTACTTTGGCGAGTAGTGACTAGGATCCTAAAAGCTTGAAAGCAGCCATCTAGATGCAATGATGGGTCTCTCCTCATCCAGAGCACAGAAGAATGAAGAAAACCAAAAATTCATGGTAACAATTAGTCCTAGCAACTGGTACACCATCTGATCTGCAGCCTATATGACTATGAGACCAGAAGAACTAGATGGTGCTGGCTACCACTATCAACTACTTGGAAGGAGATCTATGTGAGAGATCCTGGATAGAGAGGGAGAACAATGTGGAACAAAACTCAAAATCATTTGGAGAAAAAAAAATGGGGGACCAGGTTTGCTGGTTCTATTGAGCTTGGTGAAACCACTGAGACTATGGCCCTTAGCTGCCCTTCATGTCTGGAATTGAACCCACTCCTGTGGCTTCCAGCCAAACAAAAGAAAAGCATTTGAGTTGAACATTTATCTGAGGTAGATACATTTCTTGGAGAGAACAATCATGAGAGAAAGAAGGGCTGTTTATGCACAGGGAGACAGCTCAGGGGGCAGAAGTGCATGGAGGGTTGGACACAGGGAAGAGGTAACTATGGGGAAGAAGTGGAAGGGGAGCTGTTGCATTGTGGTGAATTGTGGTCAATGTCATGAGATAAAGTGTATGTGAACTGCTGTATGGAAAGTGAATTTGCTCTGTAAATTTTCACCTGAAGCACAATTAAAAAAAAAAAAAAAAGGAAAAGGACAAATGAACAGATAAAAATAAGAAAAATCGGGCTATAGGAAAGGAGAAAAACTAAGTTGATAATAAGGAAACTGATGAGAGAGGACTTTTGTAGTAATGGTTAGCTAGCATTCTTAGTTAGCATACAGTTGTGCCATAAACTGCTGACCCATCAATGTGTCCATCCTTGTAGGTGAAAGGAGCCTGGCATGAGTGGGCATCTCCAAGAGAGAAGTCTTCATGTTTGTGCCTCTTTTGTTTAGTGTGAGAAAGATTACCTAGTAATGAAGTGCAGGAAGGTATAGCTGCAGCCCCTGGGTCTGTCTGGAGTGGTTGCTGAAGGTAGTATTCAGTTGTCAATCAAAAGCCCAGTGGCTCTGAACGCCCTGCCACCCAAAAGAGAAAGAAGAGGCAGCCTTCCTCTGCAAATATCTACAAGTCCAGAAATTCCCAGAGGCAGCTCTACTCCATCTTTAAAAAGGGTTGTGACCAGTCAAAATTTACTCAACAGCTATGGGTCTGATTTGGTTTACTAGTAGTGAGTTCTTTTATTACCTTTCCTTTGTTTCCTCCTCACTCCACTGCCACTTACACAACTGCAATTCTGACTTGCTTCCTTGCACCTTCCTCTCCCACCTCCCACAAGACTCCAGCTCACATTAGACTCCTTCTGCTTTGTTTATATTGTATCTTTATTCCTGTGTGGATTCCAGAAGTTTTGTTTTTGCTTATTTTTCCCCCCTCGCTTGCTGTTTACGTGTTCTACACTTCAGCTGTCTATACTTCATCTGCTCCTGGTTTCTCTCTCCTCAGTCACCAACCTTGCTCTACTGCCTTTCTATGTATAAATTTTTTTTCTTTTTCCTCTTTTTTTAAAGATTTTATTTTTATTCTCTTCTTCCCTCTTTTCCATCTCTTCATCTTCTCTCTCTCTCTCTCTTTCTCTCTCTCTCTCTCTCTCTCTCTCCTCTGACTCATCGAATGGGAGGAAAACATTTCCTCTTCACTAGTCAGCTATACATCCTGCACCAAATACCTCTGCTTCTGATCTGCACTCAATCTAATACTTTATTTTCTCATAAGATCCTCAGAATTCCATGATCAGTATTTGTATCTGTTTCACTCAGGGTTTTTTTGGTTTTGTTTTTTCTTTTGTCTCTGTTGTATAAGGACTGGATGGAGTATATAACAGTATGCCAACTTGTTTTCATCTCCCCCATTTCCTTTCATACCCCTCTATTTCCTGTCTTTTTAAGGACCTTTTGATTTTTCATATATGGTGTTCTTGATGTCATCCCACAACTCATCTGGTCTTTGTTCTTTGGTATTCAGTGTGTTGAATCTATTCTTCAGACGGTCTCTAAATTCAGGTGTGATATACTCAAGGTTGTATTTTGGCTCTTGTGAACATCCTTTAATTTTCTTTAACTTCAAGTTGAATATGAGCAATTGTTTGTCTGTTCCATAGGTGGCCCTTGGCTTTGTTCAGACTGACATTATTGAACTTCTCTATCATCTCTTTCCACAAATATAGTCAAATTGATTCCTGTGTATTCCATCTGGTGAGGTTAACATGTATGGTCACCAGTTAAGTTGTTTGAAGTGGTATTTGCAATGAATAAGTTGCTGGTTTTGCATAATTTTATCATGCAGTTTCTGACATTATTTCTATCACATAGGCCATATTTTCCAACTACTGATCCTTCTTGTTTCCAATTTTCACATCCCAATCACCAGTATTTACCCATACATCTCGATTGCATCTTTGGTTAATATTAGACTGCAGAAGTTGGTAAAAATATTCAATTTCTTCATCTTTGGTTTCAGTGGTTGATGCATAAATGTGAATAACAGTTATATTAACTGGTCTTCCTTGTAAGTATATGGATATTATCCTATCACTGATAGCATTGTACTTCAGGAGAGACCTTTAAATATTATTTTTCATGATGAACACAATTCCATTCTTCTTCAATTTGCTATCCCCAGCATAATAGACCATATGATTGTCTGATTCAAATGGCTAATATTATTCCACTCAGCTCACCAATGCCTAGGATGTTGATTTTTATGCATTACATTTCATTGTTTGACAACTTTCAATATCCCTAGATTCATATTTTTTACATTCTCTGTTCCAATTATTAATGAATA
>NW_006921789.1:4280724-4286822 GCF_000298275.1 Orycteropus afer afer
TGAAGGTAATGAAAAAAAAATTCAAGCCATAAGTTGAAATATTGAAAGATTCTATGAGCAAAATATTGAATGATGCAGGAGACACCAAAAGAAGATGGAAAGAATACACAGAGTCATTATACAAAAAGGAGTTGGTTATGTTCATCTATTTCAGGAGGTGGTTTATGATCAAAAAACAATGGTACTTAAGGAAGAAATGGAATCTGCATCAAAGGAATTGGTGACAAACAAGGCTTCAGGAATTGATGGAATACCCACTAAGATGTTTCAACAAACAGATGCTGTGCTGGAGGCGCTTACTCATCTATGCTAAGAAATTTGGGAGACATCTACCTGGCAAACTGACTGGAAAAGATCCATATTTATACCCCTTCCAAGAAAGGTAATCCAACAGAATATGGAAATTATCAAACAAATATCATTAATATCACACACAAGAAATTAAAAGATGTTCACAAGAGCCAAAAAACAACCTTGAGTATATCCCACCTGGGGAGACAGGACCCAACTGCTCAGGCAGGAAAGGGAGGGAAACACCAAGGACGACAAAAGTGGCAGGATCCAGGTAAGGGACATTCGAGACAGGACCAAATCCCCTAGGCATGAAAGGGAGGGAACTGTTTGGGATGACTAAGTGGTAGGATCCACGTAGGAATTAGGTAAGGGGAGGACAGAGAGGTTTTAAACAGCTAAAGAGACAAACTTGTCTGTCAGTTTGTCCTCCTGTGGTGGTTTGCATGTCGCTGTGAGGCTTGAAGCTATGCCACCCATGTTTAGAAAGCCAGCAGGGTTGCACATGGTGCACAGATTTCAAGACTAGGAAGAACTGAGATAGACTAGGAAGAAAGAGGATGCCATTCACTTCTCAAAGATTTGGCCAGGGAAAACCTTATGAATAGTGGAGAGACACTGTCTGATACATTTCTGGGCAACTTAGTGAATAGCCTGAAAACGTATGATACAGCAAAGGAAGATGAGCCCCTTAGGTCAGAAGGCACTCAATGTATGACTGGGAGGAGTTGCCTCATCAGAGTAGAACTAACCTTAATAATATGGATAAATTAAATCTTGTGGGACCTCCATTTGCTGATGTGGCATGACTCAAATTGAGGAGAAACAGCTGCAAATATTCATTAATAATCAGAACATGGAATGTACAAAATATGAATCTAGGAAAATTGGAAGTTGTCAAAAATGAAATGGAATGCATAGAGATTGATATCCTAGGCATTGGTGAGCTGAAATAGACTGGTTTTGACCATTTTGAATTAGACAACGATATAATCTACTATGCTAGGAATGACAATTTGAAGAGGAATGGCAAGTCATTCATCATCATCAAGGATGTTTCAAGATCAGTCATGAAGTACAGTGCTGTCAGTGATAGAATAATATCCATATGCCTACAAGGAAGACCAGTTAATACTACTATAATACAAATTTTGCACCAACCACCAAAGCCAAAGATGAGGAAATTGAAGATTTTTATCAAATTCTACAGTTTTAAACTGACCTAACATGCAATCAAGATCTGTTAATTATCACTGGTAACTGGAATGCAAAAGTTGGAAATAAATAAGATTCACCTGTAGCTGGAATATTTGGCTTGGTAATAGAAATAATGCTGGAGATCACATGATAGAATTTTGCAAGACCGATGACTTATTCATTGCAAATACCTTTTCTTGACAACACAAATGGTGGCTACACATGTGGACTTCACCAGATGGAATACACAAGAATCAGATTGACTACATCTGTGACAAGTGGTGAAGGAAAAGCTCAATATTTTCAGCCAAAACCAGGCCAGGAGGTGATTGTGGAACAGACCATCAACTGCTCATATGCAAGTTCGACTTGAAGTTGAAGACAATTAAAACAAGTCCCTGAGAGCCAAAATATGACCTTGAATATATCACTATTGAATTTAGAGACCATCAAAAGAATAGATTTGATGCATTGAACACCAGTGACCAAAAGCCAGAGGAATTGTGGGATGACATCAAGAGCATCATCCATGAAGAAAGCAAGAGGTCATTAAAATATGAGAAAGAAATAAAAGACCAAAATGGATGTCGGTAGAAACTCTGAAACATGTTCTTGAGCAAAGAGTAGTGAAAGCAAATGGAAAAAAATGTCAAGATAAAAGAGCTGAACAGAAGATTTCAAAGAGCAGCTTGAGCAGACAAAGCCAAGTACTATAAGGAAATGTGCAAAGACCTGGAGTTAGAAAACCAAAAAAGAAGAACAAGCTTGGCATTTCTCAAGCTGAAAGAACTGATGAAAAAATTTAAGCCTCGAGTTGCAATTTTGAAAGATTCTACTGGAAAAATATTGAAAGATGCAGGAAGAATCAAAAGATGATGGAAGGAATATACAGAGTCACTGTACCAAAAAGAACTGGTTGATTTTCATCCATTTCAGGAGATGGCATATGATCAAGAACCAATGGTATTGAAGGAAGAAGTCGAAGCTGCACTGAAGGAATTGTGAAGAACAAGCCTCCAGAAATTGATGGAAAACCCATTGAGATGTTTGAACAAATGGATACCCTGCTGGAGGCACTCACTCAGCTATGCCAAGAGATTTGGAAGACAGCTCCGTGACCAAATGACTGGAAGATATCCATATTTGTACCCATTCCAAAGAAAGGTGATCCCACAGAATATGAAAATTATTGAACAATATCTTTAATATTGCATGCAAGTAAAATCTTACTGAAGATAATTCAAACCAGTTACAGCAGCATATTGATAGAGAACTTCCAGAACTGCAAGCTGGATTCAGAAGAGGATGTGGAATGAGGGATTCATTGCTGATGTCAGATGGATTTTTTTGCTTGTCAAAGCAAAAAATACTAGAAAGTTGTTTATTTATGTTCTATTGACTATGCAAAAACATTTGATTATATGGATCATAACAAATTGTGGATAACATTGAGAAGAATGGGAATTCCAGAACACTTAATAGTGCTCATGAGGAACCTGTACATAGACCAGGAGGCTGTCATTCAAACAGAAAAAGGCAACACTTCATAGTTTAAAATCAAGAAGGGAGTGTGTCAGCGTTGTGTCCTTTCACCATACTTATTCACTGTATATGCTGAGCAAATAATATATGAAGCTGGACTATATGAAGAACATGTCATCAGGATTAGAGGAAGAATCATTAAAAACCTGTGATATGCTGACAACATTGCTTGCTGACAGTGAGGATGATTTGAAGGATTTACGGATGAAGGCTGAAGAATACAGTCTGTAGATTGGACTACATCTCGATATAAAGAAAACAAAAATCCTAACAACTGGACCAATACGCACCATCACAAAAAATGGAGAAAAGATTGAAGTTGTCAAAGACTTCACATTGCTTTGTTCTACAATCAAAGCCAATGGAAGCAGCAGTCAGGACATCAGACAATGTATAGCATTCAGCAAATCAGCTTCAAAGAACCTCTTTCAAGTGCTGAAGAGCAAAGATGTCTGCTTGAGGACTAAGCTTTGGCTACACAAGCCATGATATTTTCCATTGCCTCATATGAATGTGAGAGCTGGACAATGAAGAAGGAAGACCAAAGAAGAATTGATGCTTTTGAGTTGTGGTGCTGGCAAAGAATGCCGAAAGTACCATGGACTGCTAAAAGATCTTAGAAATCTGTCCTGGAACAAGTGCAGTTGGAACGCTCCTTGGAAGCAAGAATGGCCAGACTTTGTCTTACATACTTTGGTCATGCTGTCAGAGGGGACCACTCCCTGGAGAAGTATGTCATGCTTGGTAAGGTGGTGGGTTGATGAAAGAGGGGAAAGCCCTCAATGAGTGGATTAACACAGTGGCAGCAGCAATGGGCTGAAGTATAGCAGGGATAGCAGAGCTGACACAGGACCAGGTGGTGTTATGTTCTGTGGTGCATAGGGTTGCTATGAGTTGGAGATGACTCAACAGCACCTAACAACAATAAAAAACACAGACAAGTAAAATTTTGCTGAAGACAATTAAAAAAGAGTTACAGCAGTATATTGACAGGGAACTTCTGGAAATGAAAGTTAGATTCAGAAAATGTGGAACAAGGGTTTTCATTGCTGATGTCACATGGATTTTGGCTGAAAAAAAAAGAATACCAGAAAAATGTTTATTGTGTTTTATTGACTGTGTAAAAATATTTGACTGTATGGATCATAACAAATTATGGATAAAATGGAGAAAAATGGGAATTCCAGAACGCTTCATTGTGCTCATGAGAAACAAGGAGGTTATATCTGAACAAAACAAGGGGGTACTGCATGGCTTAAAAATAGGGAGAGAGTGTGTCAGCATTGTATCTTTTCACTATACTTACTCAGTCTATATGATGAGCAACTAATCTAAGAAGCTGGACTATGTGAAGAAGAACACAGCACTGTATTGGTGGAAGATTCATTAATATTCTATGATATGCAGGTATGGAAATAATAATTTCTGATCAAATTGACTTTAAAACAAAAAGTCTTAAAGACAAAAAGTCTAAAGAGACAAGGAAGGACATTACATAATGGTTAAAGGATCAATTGAACAAGAATATATAACCATAATAAATATGTATGGACCCAATGAAAGAGCCCCAAAATACATGAATCAGACTTTAACAGAGTTGAAAAGGCAAATAGATGAGTCCACAGTCATAGTAGAGACTTTAATACACCACTTTCAATGAAAGATAGAACAACTGGAAAGAAACTCAACAAAGATACAGAAGAGCTAAACAATATAATCCATCAACTTGACCTTATAGACATCTACAAAGCATTTCACCAAAAACAGCACAATATACACTCTTTTCCAGTGCACGTGGAACATTCTCCATGATAGACCATATGTTAGGCCATAAAGAAAGCCTTAATAAATTCCAAAACATTGAAAAACTTCAAAGCATCTTCTCAGATCACAATGCTATCAAATTAGAAATCAACAATAGGAAGATCAACAGAAAAAGAACACATGGAAACTGAATAACACTCTCCTTAAGAATGATTAAGTAAGAGAAGAAATAAAAAAGAAATTAAAAAATTCCTTGAATCAAAGGAGAATGAAAATACAACACACCAAAATCTTTGGGACACAACAATAGCAATGTCAGAGGCCAAATTATAGCAATAAATGTGCACATCAAAAAAGAAGAAAAAGCCAAAATCAACACTTTAAACCAACATCTTCAACAATTAGAAAAAGAGGAGCACCAAAAGAAAGGAAATAATAAAGATTCAAGCAGAAATCAATGAAACAGAAAATAGAAAGACAATAGAAAAAATCAACAAGATAGAAGTTGGGTTTTTTTTTTAAAGATTAATAAAATTGACAACCCACTGGCAAATTTAACAAAGGAAAGGAGGGAGAGAATACAAATAAGACAAGCAATGAAATGGGTAACATCACAATAGAACTAACTGAAATAAAAAGGACAATATCAGGACACTATGAAGATCTGTATTCTAATAAATTTGAAAATCGGGAAGAAATGGACAGATTTCTAGAAACGCACTACTTACCTAAACTAACACAGACTGAGGTGGAAAAGTTGAACAGATCCATAACAAAAGAAGAAATTGAACAGGTCATAAAATATTACAAACAAAATAAAAGTCCCAGCCCAGTTTGACTGGAGAATTCTACCAAACAGTCACAGAAGAACTGACACCAATCCTACTCAAACTATTCCAAAACATAGAAAAGGATGGAATCTTCTCAAATTCATTTCAAGAAGCAAGCATAACTTTGTTACCAAAATCAGGCAAATACATCACTCAAAAGGAAAACTACAGAACAATAGCCCTCATTAATATAGATGCAAAAATCATCAACAAAATCCTGTCCAATAGACTCCAACAATATATGAAAAGAATAATTCATTTTTACCAAGTGGGGTTCATATCAAGTATGCAAGGATGGTTCAACATTAGAAAAACAATCAATGTCATCCATGTTGTTGTTGTTGTTGTTAAGTGCCATTGAGTCGTTTCTGACTCATAGTGACCCCATGGACAGCAGAACGAAACACTGCCCGATCCCGCGCCAGCCCCACAATCCCTGCTATACTTGAGCCCATCATCGCAGCCACTGTATCA
>NW_006921789.1:4290567-4291646 GCF_000298275.1 Orycteropus afer afer
GTGCTTACCTTGCTCCCAGAGACCCGGTCCCTCTTGGGAGGGTAACAAGGGAAAGTGTTCAGTGGAGTAGTTCAGGGAGTGGTTCTAGAGAGACAAAATCATAAGGATGGGCTTCCTAGATTGGTTCTCCAGTTTGATTAATTTTAATGACACTAGTGACTCTATGTCTGCTAGTAAAGCAGGCCCTACTAATCTGTGTCATCCATACAATAATAATGTCATCCATACAATACATAAAACAAAGGAAAAGAACCACATGATCATATCAACTGATGCACAAAGGTTTTATAAAATCTAATACCCATTCCTGATCAAAACTCTCAGCAAAATAGGAATAGAAGGGACATTGCTCAACATAATAAAGAACATATATGCAAAAATAACAGCCAATATTATTTTTAATGAAGAGAGACTGAAACCATTCCCCTTGTGAACAGGAACCAGACAAGGATGTCTTCTATTACCACTTGTATTCAACATTGTATTGGAAGTCTTAGCCAGTGCAATAAGGCAAGAAAGGGAAATCAAAGGCATCCAAATTAGTAAGGAAGAAGTCAAACTATCCCTATTTGCTGGGGATATGATCCTATACATAGGAAACCCAAAAGGCTCAGTAAAAAATCTACTGGAACTAATTGAGAGACTTAGCACAGTGGCAGGATACAAATCAACATACAAAGATCAGTTGGATTCCTCTATACAGCAAAGAGATTACTGAAAAAGAAATAAGGAACTCAATACCATTTATAATAGCTACCAAAATAAAATAAAATACTTTGGAATAAATATTACCAGAGACACAAAAGACCTGTACCAAGAAAACTATGAAAGACTATTTCAAGAAATAATAAGGTATCTACATAAATGGAAAAACATACGATGTTCATGGATAAGAAGATTGATCATTGTGAAAACTCTACCCAAAGCAATCTATACATTCAATACAATCCCAATCCAGATACCATCAACGTTCTTTAAGGATATGGATAAAACAATTACTAATTTTATATGGAAAGGAAAAAGACTTCTGATAAACAAAGTAATATTGAAGAAGAACAAAGTTGGTGGTCTCACACTCC
>NW_006921789.1:4292992-4293929 GCF_000298275.1 Orycteropus afer afer
TGAAATAAGTCAATCACAGGACGAATGTTGTATTAGTCTGTTATTGTAAAAAGTCAAAGCTTATATATGGAAGGAAATTTTCTTTGTTGGTTACCAGAGGAGGGAGGGAAGGAGAGGGAACACTGTTAGATAGGTAGTGACAAGTATTGATTTGGGTGAAGGGAAGGGCAGTGTACCAAATTTGAGTGATTAATATGGTGGCATTGAGGAAGAGGACGACATAGAGAGGTGCATGGGAAATACAGAAAACAAAGATGAATGCTTTTGCACATACAGTGCTGTGTTGTCAGTGAAGGCAAACACTGATATACAGATGGATAGATGGGTGGACAGGCTGAACTATTAGGTATGTCTATACAGTGGGGATTTGCCTAGACCATGAATAGGGTTAGCAGACAATGATTTAACAAGTGTATTTGTATGTTCTGTAAGAATTCTCAGGTGTATAGTAGAGCTGACTAGGAGCAGTTGTAGTAACTTCTTGGTCACATCCAGCTAACCAGTGGGAGTGAGTAGTTGGACCTGCAGGCTTGGAACCATGGTCACAGGGGACATCAAGCTCAGTTGGCATAACATACTACACAAAAACATTATTCTGCATCCTACTTTGGTGAGTAGCAACTGGGATTTTAAAAGCTTGCAAGGAACCATTTAGATGTAACGATGGGGTCTCTCATTATCCAGAGCAAAGAAGAACGAAGAGACTCAAAGACTCATGGAAATAATTAGTCCAAGCAACTGGTACAACATGTGATCCTTAGCCTATGAGACAAGAAAAGGTAGGTAGTTCCCAGCTACCACTGTCAACCACTCGGAGGGGGACCTATATAGGAGACACTGGATAGAATAGGAGAGCAATGTGGAACAAAATTCAAAATCATTGAAAAAGTAAAAATGGATTCCAGGTTCCGGCAAGATGGCGGACTAGGCAGAAAGA
>NW_006921789.1:4296060-4301674 GCF_000298275.1 Orycteropus afer afer
CAGACAATGGTCCTCTAAGTTTATGTGAATGAGCAGAATTCCTAGTGTATGGTAGAGCTGACAAGGGCAAGGTTGTGGTCACTGCTTGGTCACAGCCAGCTACCCAGAGGGACTGAGTAATTGAACCTGCGGGCTTGAGACCATAGTCACAGAGGACATCATGCTCAATTGGCTTGACATACTACACAAAACATCATTCCACCTGCTACTTTGATAAGTAGTGACTGGGATCTTAAAAGCTTGCAAGGAGCCATCTAGTTGCAACAATGGGTCTCTCCTCATCCAGAGCATAGAAGAATGAAGAAAACCAAAAATTCATGGAAACAAGTAGTCCTAGTGACTGGTACACCATGTGATCCTCAGCGTATATGACTATGAGACCAGAGGAACTAGATGGTGCCCAGCTACCACTGTCAACCACTTGCAGTGGGATCTATGTAGGAGTTCCTGGATAGAGAGTGAGAACAATGTGGAACACAACTCAAACTCATTTGGAGAAAAAAAAAAAAAAAAAGAAGAAGAGGGGACCAGGTTTGCTGGTCTGATAGAGCCTCATGGAACCACTGAGACTATGGCCTCTAGCTGCCCTTCAGGTCTGGAATTGAACCCACACCTGTGATTTCCAGCCAAACAGAAGACAGGCATATGAGTTGAACATTTACCTGAGGTAGATACACTCCTTGGAGAGAACAATCATTGAGAAAGAAGGGCTGCCTATGCACAGGGAGACAGCTTAGGGGGCAGGAGTCCATGGAGGGATGGATACTGGGAAGAGGGAACTATGCCGAGGAAGTGGGAGGGAAGCTGCTGCATTGTGGTAAACTGCGGTCAATGTCATGAGACAAAGTATATGTAAACTGCTGTATGGAAAGTGAATTTGCTGTGTAAATCTTCACCCAAATCACAATAAAATAAATGAATAAATAAATAAAAATAAAAAGTAAAAAAATGTAAAAATGGACCAGGATTGCTGGTCTGGTAGAACCTGATGGAACCACTGAGACTATGGCCCCTACCTGCCTTTCAGGTCTGGAATTGAACCCACTCCTGTGGCTTCTGATTAATAAAAGACAGGCATATGACCTGAATATTTACATTATGTGGATACACTCCTTGGAGAGATCGATCTTGGGAGAATAGAAGGGCTGTGTATGCACAGGGAGACAGCTTGGAGAGCAGGAGTGCATGACAGGGAAAGACACAAGGAAGAAGTAACTATGGGGAGGAAGTGGGAAGACAGCTGTTGCATTTTGGGAAAATGCAGTCAATGTCATAAGACAAAAAGTATGTGAGCTACTGTACAGAAAGAGAATTTGCTCTGTAAACTTTCATCCAAATCAATTAAAAAAAAAACCCTGTGATATGCAGAAGAAATAGCCTTGCTTGCTGAAAGTGAATATGATTTGATGCACTTAACTGATGAAGATTAAAGACTATAGTCTTCAGTATGTATTATATTTCAACATAAAGAAAATGAAAATCCTTACACCTTGACCAATAAACAGCATTATGATAAATGGTGAAAAGATTGAAGTTGTCAAAGATTTTATTTTCCTTGGATCCATAATCAACACCAATGGAAGCAGCAGTCAACAAATTAGAAGTCATATTCCACTGGCCAAATCTGCTGCAATGGACCTCTTTAAATTGCTGAAGCACAGAGATGTCCCTTTGAAGAATAAGATGTGCCTAACATAAACCATGGTATTTTCAATCACCTCTTATGTATGTGAAAGCTGGACAATGAGTAAGGAAGACTGAAGAAGAGTTGTTGCTCTTGAGTTTTAGTGTTGATGATGAATACTGAAAGTACCTTGGATTGCCAGAAGAACTAACAGATCTGTCCTGGAAGAAGTGCAGCCTGAATGCTCCTTGGAAGCAAGAATGGTTAGACTTCGTCTCACCTACTTTGGACATGTTGTCAGAAGGGACCATTCCCTGGAGAAAGATATCATGTTCAGTAAAGTGGAGGGTCAAGAAAAAGGGGAAGACCATCGACAAGACATGTTGACACAGTGGCTGGAATGGTGGGCTCAAGTACAGCAAAGATAGTGAGGATGGTTCAGGACTGCCAAGTGTTTTGTTCAGTTGTACATGGAGTCTCTACAGATTGGAGCTGACTTGTGGGCATCTAACAACAATAACTATTTTAAGAAGGCACCTTTACCCAATCATACTTCAATTGCCTTCCAACCTGAGCGGTTCATCTTTTGATGCTGTGTCAGCCAATGTTTAACTGCTATTCGTAAGATTTTCATTGGTCCATGTTTTCACAATTGGACCATCTCATCCTTCTTCCTGGTCTGTCTTGGTGTGTGAGCTCCATTGAAACCCACCCACTATGTTTGATACTGCTGGTATTTGAAGTACCTGTGGCATAGTTTCCAGCATCACAGATACATGCAAGTCACCACAGTACAGAAACTGAGAGAAGATTGGTGGCTAAATACAGTAGAGAAAAAAAAAAATGACGATAACAGCAGAAATCATTAATATTGAAAATATAAAACAATAGAGATAAATCAATGAAACTGAAATCTCATTATTTTGTAAATATCAACAAAACTCATAATGTTTAGCCAGATAAACCAAGAAAAAAAGACACAAATTACAAGCACCAGCAATTACAAAATAACATCATGACAAAACTTCAGATACTGATGATGATAATAATAGATGGCAGATAATAGTAGCAAATGATAAGTACATGATAGATGATAGATAGATAGATAGGTAACCAAGAAAGAGGAAATAAAAGATTTACTTTTGTCCTTTGTTCTCTCTCGTTGGGTGGCAATTGACTAACATAACTCAGAGTTTACATTAACTAACCACTTTTTTTTTTTTTCAGGAGTAAATCACACAGCCTAGCAAATATCATTACTGTATACATGTGTGATTCTTTATCTCAAATGAGTAGCAAACCCTGCTCAGCATTCTATATTACTCTAATATGCTTACTTCTCTATTTAAATAAATGTCATTGTATTCATTACTTCACTAATTCTATCAATCTTTGCCCAAGTCCTAAATCCTTACTCTCACAAAGAAGCTCATATTAGATGGAGAAAATAAAAGTTGTCAGATGGGAAACATCTCCTATTCCTACTACCAAATTTACTAATCAAACTGATACACTTTCATACTAGTTTACTTTGCATTCAATGAGGAAAAACAGGACATTTTGACTTCCTGATTTTAAAATTAAAATATTTTTATGGACCCCAAAACTCTGTGAGCCCTAGCCCCTGTGCTTACTTTGACTAACAGATAAGACTTTTCCTGAACAAGAGCATTTCTCACTGTCAAATGCTTATCCTTTTCCACACACCACCTTGAATCTCCTCCCAACTAGTCAAAGAATGCTATACTTTGACTGCTTTTCCTCATTATATCACACCTTTTTTTTTAGTACTGGATTGTTATTATCAGTGTGAAAACAATCTTAGACAGCTTCCAATTTTAAGATAAAATAACAAACAAACAAAACAACATATATATGTAAATATTATCCCCCAGAAAGGAGATCTTCACTTTAAACTTTAGGATTATTTGAAACTTCTACAATGATAGTTTCTCAAAGAGGTAAAATATAAAAAATGTGGTTCCATACTTGTTTCACAGAATCATAAAAGCTTATGTACCAGAGGGATTTGTCAAGAATCCTACTATTCCACTTACAAACTGTTCGACCTTGGACAAGATATTTAACCTCTCTTGGTCTCTGTTTCTTCATCGGTAAAAGGGGAAAAAAAGAGAAAAAAAATCAAATGCCTTAGGCACTACGTAACCAGAGTTCTTAACATAAAATGGTTTTGCTGAAAAATTATTGAAATGATGTACAAAGAACAATTTACTACAGTTCCTGTATTTTGAAGTATAATTGTTATCATTATTAATTGCAGGAAAAATTCCCATCATTGAAAGTTATTAAAGCAAATTAAACCAAAATCAAATCTTCACTTCTTGTCAGAAGCTTCAGATAATGTATGGAACAAGGAGTGACTAGGAAGATGCACAATTCTTTAATACACACACATACAACTAGAAAATTATGGCCTTGAGAAATCATTAATTCATCCTTTCATTTAATTAGTCATTCATTTACTTCATAATACTTATCTAACTTATTCTTGATGCCCAATACTTTGCTGACTGCTGAGATACATTGACAGATCAGCCACAGTTGTTTAAGAAGCCCCTCATATCCCTCTGAGGTTTATTGTCTCAGCACTGAGTTTAACTCCACATGGCTCTTAGAATTTCTCCTCCAGATAACAGGTAATCCACCTAGCTTTAGTTCTCAGTTCTGCCTTCCCTTTATAGAACTCTTTTGGATGTTTTGAGGACAGGTCATTTGCTAACTCACATTACCTTTTCTGCATGATTTATTTTCCTCTTTTGCAGAATCTGAAATTTGCCTACTATTTCTTCAAAATTAAGTCCTGTCTCTGAGTGATGCAAGTGAATTACCTAATATGGCCCTGCTAGCTATAGCCTTAGTAACTCCCACACAGTGTTGGATGAACTATGCAAATAAGATGTAGAGAACCTCTGATGGATAATGTTATGTGTCACCTCGGATAGTTGATGATTTTCTGTGGTTTAGTAGTTAATGATGTAACTGTCCTCTGTTTTGTGATGTGTTGTATATGGTATGTTCTATGCCTGTGGCTGTGGTCCCATTTGGGAGTGAGTTGTCTTTTATGTTAATGAGGCAGGATTAGGGTGGGGTGCATCTTGAGTCACTACCTTACTAGAGGATGTGACTAAAGTTACCACTCTTATTTCTTGGTTGTTGCTCTTACCGCCCTTATTCAAGTCACACCCATGTGTTGCCTTCCTCAAGAAAGGGAAATTTCCTTGAGGGTATGGTCTACATCCGACATGTATGAATATTCTGGGAAAGTCCTCTCTCTTGCTTTGCACCCAGCAGTTGACTCATCATCATCTGACCTTAGCTTCTTGGAATTTGAGCCAACAGCCTCTTGTCTGACATGATTCACCAGGTTCCACAATCCTGTCCTCTGATCTGTTGATTTGAGCTTGCATGAATCAGGGGAAGCCAACGGTGTGACACCTGACCCATGGATTTGGGGCTTGCCAATATCCACAACCATATGAGCCATTTTCTTGATGATTCATGAGTTCTGTGAGACATTGCAGTGAATCATAGAACCCAAGGATGAGAGAAGAGCACTGAAGAGAAGAGAAGTAGTTGATGTTAGAGATGATGGAATGGTACAGCAGTATGGAAAAGTTAAACATTTGGGAAATCTTTAAATTTTGTCTCATAGGAACCAGATTTGTGCTCATTCTTAGAATATAAATGTATTCGCTCTGACTCTCTATGGTCCTCCCTATGGTAGACATGACAAATACATTCTTAAACCTAGATGATCAAAGATAAGAACATATATGAACCATATAAACAGTAAGCCCCAGGGATACAGGTGAGGAGAGACAACTCAGGGATGCCCAAAACAGCAGGCCAGAAGAGCAGGAGAAAGGGGATTAAAAGACAGGAAGCCAGACAGAGGTACAGTCAGCCACAGGGACCCAGGTGGGGATGATACGAGAGGTCTCCACCAACAAGACAAACTTGTCTGTCAGT
>NW_006921789.1:4304734-4305505 GCF_000298275.1 Orycteropus afer afer
TCGGGCAGTGTTTCGTTCTGCTGTGCATGGGGTCGCTATGAGTCGGAAATGACTTGAGGGCACTTAACAACATAAACAGAGTTGTCCATTTAAATATCTGCACCAGTTTATGATTCAAAGTTAGGAAATGAACTGTTATCAAAGAAATGCCAATTTAAAAAAAATGTTACTCTATTTTCTGTAAAACTTGGGTTGAAGACATTACCTGTCATTGTTACTCAACATCCACACAACAAATTTCTTCTGGAACGTAGGGGCAGGAAAGCTTTTGTCTCACTAGATCAACTTTTATGTTTCCTATTATCTGACAAAAGTAGTATAGTATAGTAGTAAGATGATGAGCTTTTGTGTCAGACTTGCATTTGAGAACTAGTTCTAACTTTTTCTAACTTGTAAAGTTTTTCACCTTTCTGAAGCCTGGTTTTCTTATCTTTATAGTGGATACCGTCCATTTTTTGTGAGGTTTCATGAGATAATACTTTACCGTATTTTATATATCATGAGCACTAAATTAATATTTTCCTTATGTTTATAGCCTTTTCTCTCCTGCTATGATATGAAAAAAAATAACAGCAATAAAATATGCAAATTCATAGAGATACAACTTTTAACCCAAAATTGCTAAAATTTTAAAATGATTGCACTTGCTGTATATTATATATATTATACTATATATACCCACCAGCCACTCCTCAGAAGGAAGGTTGGGCATTCCTACTTCCGTAGTGATACTGCCTTGGAAACCCAAGGAGGGGTCGCTATGAGTCGGGG
>NW_006921789.1:4306205-4307654 GCF_000298275.1 Orycteropus afer afer
ATTGCCCAACCTTCCTTCTGAGGAGTGGCTGGTGGGTTTGAAGCGCCAGCCTTCTGGTTAGCAGTCAAGTGCCTTAGGCACTATGCTAACAGAGTTCCTAGACATAGACATAGATATAAGAAAAGATCTCTGATTAAATTCAATCAGGACTAATAATTAACCAGGTAATCTAAAAAGATAAAGTGCCAAATCAAAGAAAGCGATAGATTTCTTGCTTCTTTCCAAGATGGCAAATTAGTTTTCCAGCTTCCTCTTCCCAAATTACCACTAGAAAACATGTAAAGGAAAAGTACATTAATAAGCTATTAAAATATAATTTAGCTCTAGGGAAGCCAAAGTTATCAAGAATTGTGTGTGTGTGAAAGGGTGTTATTTGACTGCAACTTGGTGTGGAGGCAGCCAGAGGTGGATTTCTTATTCATACTGTGAAATATAATGCAAATATAAAAGAGTGAATAAAACATAAACAACAGCTTAAATGATTATAAAGGTAACATCAGGAGAACACCATCTAGGTTAAAAAAGAAAAAAAAAAAAAAGGAATCTTCTTATTATTCAAGAAAACTTAGCATGCCCTTCCAATCAAAACTTTCAGGTTGCCCTCTTCACTCCAACCACACAAAATAATCACTATTCTAACTTTCATGGTTATCAACCTTAGCTCCTTTGCATACAATTATGAACTTTGTGCATCCCTAAACACACTAAATTTTATTCAATTTTTAAATATATTTTTAATAATAAAGTAGTTTTCCACCACCCATCTGCCAGTTTCTCATTCTGTGGTGGCTTGTCTGTAACTGTGATGCTGTAAGCTATGCCACCAGTATTTCAAACACTAGCAGGGTCACCCATGGTGGACAGTTTTCAGTGGAGTCTCCAGACTAACACAGATTAGAAGCAGGACATGGCAATTTATTTCTGAAAAAAAAAAAAAAAAGATCAATGAAAAGCTTATGAATAGCAGCAGGACATTGTCTAATATACTGCTAAAAGATGAGCCTCTCAGGTTGGAAGACAATCAAAATATGACTTGAGAAGAGCTGCTTCCTCAAATTAGAGTCAACCAAAATGACATGGATGGAGTAAAGTTTTCAGGACCTATATTTGCTGGTGTAACACTACTCATAATGAGAAGAAACAGCTGCAAACAACCAGTAATAATCAAAACATGGAATATACAAAGTATGAAACTAGGAATATTGGAAGTCATCAAAAATGAAATGAAGTACATAAAGTTTGATATCCTAGGCATGAAATGGACTGACTGGCATTTTTTATTTGAACATACTTATGGCCTACTATGCTGGGAATGAAAAATTGAAGAGGAATGGTGTCATATTCCTGATCAAAATGAATATTTCAAGATCTATTCTGAAGAATAGGAGCTTTGATGGTGTAATGCCTAAGGCATTTGACTGCTAATCAGAAGCCTGGTGGTTCAAACCC
>NW_006921789.1:4308400-4310138 GCF_000298275.1 Orycteropus afer afer
CTTTGAACTCGGACTTAAGGCCTCCAAATTGTAAGAATAAATTTCTGGTTTTTAAGCCATCCCATTTGTGATATATTTCTTGTCAGAGTGGTACTATGTAACCAGAACAGGCACTTATAATAAATTGTAAGAATAAATTTCTGCTTTTCAAGCCATCCCATTTGTGATATATTTCTTGTCAGAGTGGTACTATGTAACCAGAACAGGCACTATGCCAACAGAGCTCCCTATGTAGTGATACTGCCTCAGAAACCTAAGGAGAGGCCGCTATGAGTCAGATCTGACTCTATGGCAGTGAGGTTTTTTTTTTTTTTTTTTTGTATTTGGAAGAATAATGCTGTTAGTTATAAGATAATATCCATACACTTAGAAGGAAGACCTTTTAATATGATTATTATACAAACTTATACAACCAACTGCTAATAACAAAGATCAAGGAATTGAAGATTTTTACCATCTTCTGCTATCTTTTTCAATGTCATAAACAGCAACCATGCTTATGGACCTCACTAGATGGAAAACACAGGAATCAAATAATATGATATCAAAATGATAAAATCTGTGGTAAAAGACATGTCATTGTTCAGCAGCGTGCCATGCTTTGCCCACCTTGGGACTTTCAGTGGACTTGAATAAATGGCCTGCCATGTGGTTTGATAACATCAGGACTGTTACTTTTTACTTGTCAACCTTGGGCTTGTCAGCTTCAGCATCCAGCAGCTGTCTGAGTGAAGAAAAGCCTCTGCCTCCAGTGGACCAGGAGTAGGAGGCAGAGCTGAAGCCCCAGGCTGAGGAGCTTTCACCCAGCCCCTAGAGCCTGGCATTTTGAACTCGGACATAAAGCCTCCAAACTGTAAGAGAATAAACTCTTGTTTGTTTAAGCATCTCATTTGTGGTGTATTCTTGTCAGAGCAGCACTAAGTAAACAAAACACTGGCCAACTGATTGGAAGAGATTTATATTTGTGTCCATTCCAAAGAAAGATGATCCCACAGAATGCAGTAATTATCAAACTATATCATCAAATCAAGTGCAAGTAAAATTTTGCTGAAGATATTTAAAACATGATTGCAACATTCCATTGACAGGAAAGTTTTAGACATTCAAGGCAGACAGAACAGGAGATACTGAGTGATGGATATCATTGCTATGTCAGATGAATCTCGGCTGAAAAAAGAAAATACCAAAAATGTATTTACCTGTGTTTTATTTCCTATATAAAGGCACTCAACTGTGCAGATCATAACAAATTATGGAAACATTGTCAAGAATAAGAATTCCAGCATACGTAACAGTGCTCTTATAGAGAGTATATAAAGACCAAAAGGAAATTGTTTGAAAAGAATAAATGGATATTGCATGGTTGAAAATCAGGAAAGGGATGCCTCAGAAAGTGTCCTTTCATGATACTTATTCAATCTGTGTGATGAGCAAATAATCTGGAAGCTGGACTCTTTGAAGAAGAATGTGGCACCAGGATTCCATTATGCAAATGAAAATTTGTATATGTAAAGGACACAACCTTGCTTAATGACAGTGAAGAAGACAAAGCATTTACTGATAAAGCCTAAAGATTACAGTCTGCAGTATGGATTACAACTCGACATGAAGAAAATGAAAATTTTTACAACTTCATCAATAAACATTCTGATAAATGGAGAAAACATTGATGTTATCAAGAATACAATTTTATTTGAATCCATAATCAATGCCCAGGAAGCAGCAGTCAAAAAAAAAA
>NW_006921789.1:4311218-4316593 GCF_000298275.1 Orycteropus afer afer
GTATGGATTACATCTCAATATAAAGAAAACAAAAATCCTCACAACTGGACCTATAAGCAGCATTACAATAAATGGAAAAAAGATTGAAATTGTCAAAGACTTCACATTGCTTGGTTCTACAATCAACGCCAATGGAAACAGCAGTCAGGACATTAGACCATGTATAGCACTGAGCAAATCAGCTGCAAAGGACCTCTTTCAAGTGCTAAAGAGCAAAGATGTCTCCTTGAGGTCTAAGGTGCATCTGACACAAGCCATGGTATTATCAATTGCCTCATATGCATGTGAGAGCTAGACAATGAATAAGGAACACAGAAAAAGAGTTGATGCTTTTGAGCTGTGGTGTTGGCGAAGAATGCCGAAAGTACCATTGACTGCAAAAAGAACTAACAGGTCTTTGCTGGAGGAAGTGCAGCCAGAATGCTCCTTGGAGGTGAGAATGGCCAGACTTCGTCTCACATACTTCGGTCATGTTGTCAGAAGGGAGCATTCCCTGGAGAAGGATATCATGCTTGGTAAAGTAAAGGGTTAGCCAAAAAGAGGAAGACCCTCAATTAGGTGGATTGAAACTGTATCTGCAAAAATGGGCTCAAACATAACAATGATTGTGAGATGCTGCAGGACTGGGTAGTATTTCATTCTATTGTATATAGTTGATATAAATTGGAACTTAACAGCAACAAAAATCTTGCTCTCTCCTCTGTTACTCTAGGAGATTGTTATCAATTTTTCATCATGAATTATATTACTTCACATTTTTATGCACTGGTATGTTCATTAAGTCAATCTTTTTAAATAGATATAGGGAGATATTATTTATACACAATAGAATGCACCCATTTAAGTGTACATTGTAAGAGTTTGAAGTTTATACACTTATCTAACCACCACAGAAATCATGATACAGAATATTTCCTTCAGTTTGAAAAAGTTTCCTTTTGACTATCCCCATCCATTTCCTCCCCATGCTCATCCCTGGACCCAGGAAGCCACTAACTTTTATTCTGTCAAAAGATACTAGGTTTTAACTTTCTGAAGTTCACGTAAATGATGTCACATAGTATGTACTTTTTCATGTCTGACTTATTTATCTCAGCATCATATTTTTGAGATGCATAATGTTATTGCTTGTATCGGTAATTTTTTACTTATTTTATTTATAGTTGAAAGAGCATACTATTTCTTTTTCCAATCACCTATTGATGGACAGGTATATGGTATTATGTTTATATTTTCAATTTTAACCTATAAATAATATGGTTGTGAGTATTTATGTTCAATTCTTTGCACAGACACTTGTTATCATTTCTCTTGGATAAATACCTAGGAAAGTGAATGCTAAGTCATGTGGTAAGAGTATATTTAACTTTCTAAGAACTCTTTTGAAAATTACTGTACCAATTTGCATTTTCACCAGTATGAAGTTCCATTGTTCCACAAATTTGCCAACCCTTGGCATTATCAGTCTTTTAAATTTTATAATTTTTCTTGTTGTAGTAATAACACATTGTGCTTTTAATTTACATTTTCCTCATAAATAATTTCCTTATAATAATAAAGCTGAGCATGTTTCCATGTGCTCACTGGCCAGTCAAATACCTTCTTTCTTAGGTGTCTGATCAAATCCTTTACTCATTTTTTAATATTCACAATTTTAATGATGATTTTTTAAGAAATTTATATTGTATATATATGGTTTTAATAGATTTTTAAATTTGATATATTATGAACATTTTCCCAAGTTATTAAATGTTCTAAATGTTATCTACTGTTTAGTATTATCATAATACATCATTATTACCATAATTAACATAATAGTGCCAATAGTTTATGTACTTAATGAACTGCTACAGGTTCAAGTCTACTTAGAGTCCACCCAGAAATGGCTCAAAAGAAAGGCCTGGCAATCTACGTTTGAAAAATCTGCCTCTGAAAACCTTATGGAGCAGTTTTACAATGACACAAGGAGTAGCCTTGAGTCAGAATTGATTCAACAGCAACTGATTTGGTTTGTTTTGGTTTTCATTGTCATAATATAGAAAGTCATTTTTATATTATCACTTGTTAAAATATTTCTCTACTATAAAAATACACAAAAATTGTCTTGATATGAGTGTCTGGTTTATTAGAAATGAGAATTCTGGTACAAAGTTTATGAATTTTTTTAAAGATTCTGCCACATTGCTACATGCTTGTAGTATTGATTGTTATCATTTTTAATCATTGCTTTTTCATAGAGGAACCATGGCGTTTCATTGTTCAATTTACATTTCTGTGATTAATTGGGAAACTGCACTTATAAAAATGTGATCTATAAATACAATAGAATTTTATTCAACCATAAAGAGAAATGAAGTTCTGATATATGCTACAATATATATATATATATATATATATATATTTTTCCCCCATATGGCTACCTAGTTGTTCCAGAACTATTTCTTGAAAAGATCATCATTCATCATTTTCCTGTAGAACAATATTGGCACCTTTGTCAAAACTTAATTAACTATATATTTTACATCTATTTCTGTGTTCATCACATAGTCCATTGATCTGTGTGTCTAAACATGTGCCAATATGACATTGTCCTGATTACTATACCCTTATACTGTGTTAGCAAAAATCAAATATAGAAGAGTTTGGAGTAGGCTCTCAATTATGGGTTAACAAAACCACTCCTGGGCAAAAATGGGAGGGAATGAAGGAGAAATGGATGTTCTAGAAAAATATGTACAAAGAACATTCCAGGAGCATATAATGAAAATATTCTAAAAAAAATTTCTTACTCAAACTGTTGTTAGGAAATATTTGTTAAGAAATAGATGAACCAATGTAAAAAAATAACTGTGTCATTCAAATGTCTGTGTAGTTGATAATGCAGAACTCTGTATAAAATCTCTGCCCCTTTTCAAAACAGAATACTCTGTAGTTTCACTTTGTGCTGCCCAATTCAAGTTCCTATTCCTCTTTGTTCTTACTTCTAACAGAGTATGAGATTTTCTTGTTTGACATACATGAAGTCAGAAGCTGGTCATAGAAATTGTATTGCCTTCAACAACCTTTGAGGTGTCAAGGACTCTGGCTTTGGTATCATATCTGCTGAGCTCTTAGGGCTCTTCATTTCCACAGACTTTCAGGAGTCATCTCAAGGTAAATAACCTCTTGAATCTGATCTCTGTTCTTTGCATTGTAGAACTTCAAGTTTTATTGAAGGGCTTATTTTTGTTCTTACAAGTAAGTCTTTATTCCCTTTCAGAAGAAAAATAGGAAATGCCAGTCCCAAGAGTAAATTGGAATCATTGTCTGGAACCCCAGCGTATTACATGAATAAACATTATGGTCTTTTAACCATATGCTGTTTTTGGTTACCTAGTGCTTCTCTGACAGGAAAATACCACAAATAGGATGGCTTGAATAAACAGGAGTTCATTCTCTTACAATTTTGGAGGCTAGAAGTTTGAGTTCAAAGTGCCAAACTCTAGGGGTTAGGGAAAAGCCTCTCAACCATGGGTTTCAGCTCTGCCTCCTGCTCCTTGCCCACTGAAGCTGGAGGCTTTTCTTCATTCAGGCAACTATTGGCTGCTAAGCTTGACAAGTAACAAGGCATAGTCCCAATATTACCAAACAACATGGCAGGTCACTAATTTAAGTCCAGAAAAAGTTCCAAGATTGGCAGGGCATGGCAGGCTACTGAATAAAGACTCAGCTACATGCAAGATCCAAGCATGCCATAAGCAGGAGACCTTCCTCAAAGTGGCTTCTTATATACTGGAAGCAGCCCACATCCCTAAAACAGCTCCTCAACTGCTCCAGCATATTCCATCATGGACTTAATTACCAGTCTCACCACAGAGAATAACTACATCCAGCTGCCCAGCCACTCAGCTGGGCCCAGCCTAGTTGACCACTATACATGCTCTTTCTTGTCTGGTTGACATGACCTTACTAAAGATAATTTGAAGTATCAGAGGCCATTTTGGGGATCATTTGTTTTTTAAAATTTGTTTTCCTGTGCACCAAATTAGAAACTAAGGACCTTCAAATTAAACAACCTCAATGAAATACTTATTTTAACTGGTATTTAGAGGCCTCTAAGGAGCTCTGGTAGCATAGTGCGTAAGGCACTTGACTGCTAACCAGAAGGCTGGTGGTTCAAACCCACCAGCCATTCCTCAGAAGGAAGGTTGGGCAATCTACTTCTGTAGTGATGCCATCTTGAAAACCCAAGGAGGGGTCGCTATGTGTTGGGTCCAACTCAATGGCACATAACAACAACAACAACAACAAAAACAAAAAAAAGACATCAAGACAGTAAGATTGCTTCCCTGCAGGATACTGTTTCCAAACCAATTAAGCAAAATAAGGAGCTAGAATGTGAAGATCATGTTCTTCATCCTTCTGTTCCTTTGTTAGCAATCTTTTTTTTTATACCCTTCTCTGCCCTCCTACACTTATGATAATACTCTTTCTGAGCTTCCTTTTTCCCAGAGAAACCAACTAAGAAACGTTTACTTGAAATGTCCTTTAAAATCTGTTCTACAGAGACGGAATTCTCCCCATGTTACCTTTATTCAGTGAACCGACTCAGTTATGTAGCATTGTGAAGAATTTTCCAAAATTACATGAAGACCTTACAAGTTTTCTGAGTAATTTAAAGTTCTTATTGAAGTTTAACAACTTGGGATCCCAGCTTTGTTTCAACTAGTCCACATTATGAATGGCCTGAAGAAACTCAGCTACACTTAGAAAATGATGAATAGAAAGATCTCAAAAATAGTTTAGCTTTAAACAGAGATAAGTCAGCCACTATTTGCTTGAGGATGCTCAAGCAATGAATAAGTGATTACTTGAGAATATTCCCAAGGCCTTTGCCTCAATGACTGGACAAAACTTCATTCTTGTAAAAATAATAAGGATGAGATTTTAAGTATCAAACCAGACTGGTTCTAATGTTTTTGGAACACTCTTATCTTATCTTATCTGCTCCAGACACAATTGGAGCTTTAAATGCTATTTTCATATATGGATTGAAACCTGAGATCTCAGTTTTGATTAAATGGTATCAGTTGGACTGGGAAGTGGCCCCCATTCTGGAATTGACTAATTTGGCTTATAAACTTTCTCAGACTTTGTGAGGCTAAAAGGGATAAAAAGACCAATAAACTGATGGCCCTCCATTTGCCACAATTACAATTCCCAAATCAGAAGAAAAATTCCTAACTTTCTAATGGCTCCAAAGTTGGTATCTGCCACTACTTGTAAGAAATCTGGGAGAGGCGGGGCAAGATGGCGGACTAGGCAGAAGGATTGCACAGACCCTCTTCAACAAAGAAAAGGGAAACCAATTAACACAGACACAGAAGATAATCTTG
>NW_006921789.1:4320298-4321664 GCF_000298275.1 Orycteropus afer afer
AAAAAAAAAAAAAAGAAATCTGGCCATGGGGAAAATTAATGTTGTAAACTGAATGACAAAAAGAAAACTCCTCTATGAGATATCCTTCTATCTGATATAGAATTAAGGGGCTATAGGTCACAACAAGTACTTTTCCTATTATGGTGCTTGACCATAAGGGGAAACAATTGTAAACATCATTAGAGACCCTTGCCAAATTTTGAATTACACTGGAACAAACACCACATGTCTTTTACAAAAGCCTCTCTCCTAGAGTACACAAATCTTGAAGTTAGTGGGATTGCCAATCAAGAGCAAACACTGATCCATTCTCAACCCATTCCTATCTCTCTTGATACTGTTGAAGACTTACACACTTTTTGCTTAGTCCTGATTCCTCTGTCAATTTGCTGGGCAGATATATTTTGTCTAAAGAGAATTATCACTTTCAATTTACTGCAAAAGGAAAAATATTATTAAGTTAGCCCAATATCCCAAATTTTACCAACATTAGCTTTTAATGAGAAAAAATCCAAAAGAAAGAGGTTGCTTGCTGCTTGCAAGCACTGGTCATACATATTGATGATTCAACTAAATCTGGCCCTCTTTCTCCTGATATCATTTCATTAACTCCTGAAATGTTATGGGCCACTATGTCTACTGACATGGGCCAAGTTTTGTCAGCTGAATCAACCAAGATTCAAACTGATACATCTAATCCCTTGCCAAAGATTTCTCAATCTTCCCTTAAACAAGAAACCAAGGAGGTTCTAGCTCCCATTATACAAGATTTCCTTTCCAAAGCTTAATTGTTGTCACCAACACCATCTCTTGGAAAACCCCTGTTCTTTCTGATAAGAAACAAAACAATAAAGGCTGGAGGCTTCTTCAGGATTTGCATGCCATTAACTACACTGTTATTCCTAGGTTTCCAGTAGTCCCAAACTCTCATTTGCTGCTTTCCAATATCCCTCAAAATGCCATCCATTTTACAATTCTTGATCTTTGGAGCACTTATTAAGCATAATTGTGTACCTTGAAAGCCAATATTTGTGTCCATTCACCTGGTAAAATCAACAATTTACATGGACTGTAATGATCTAGATACTCACTGAATCCACTACATAGTGTTCCCAAATTTTCTATACAAATTTGCAGCCTTTTCAGCTTATGAACAAATCCAAATTACTGCAGTATGTTGTTGATTTATGAATATCCTCAACCTCTCAGCAGGCTTGTGCTGATGATACTATTGCTTTAAGGCATTTGGCTACTGGTAGACACAATGGTAAACAATGCAGGGACGCCAGAGTAGCAGGCCGGAAGAGCAGGGAAGGGGATAAAAGCCTTGAGCCCCAGGCTTACAGGTGAGGAGAGACAATGCAGG
>NW_006921789.1:4326289-4331824 GCF_000298275.1 Orycteropus afer afer
AGTTGTTAGGATTTTTGTTTTCTTTATGTTGAGGTGTAATCCATACTGAAGACAGTTGTTTTGATCTTCATCAGTAAGTGCTTCAAGTTTTCTTCACTTTGAGCAAAGAAGATTGTGTCATTTGCATATCACAGGTTGTTAATGAGTCCTCCTCCAATCCTGATGCCACGTTCTTCTCCTTATAGTGCAACTTCTCAGATTATTTGCTCTACATCCATATTGAATAAGTAAGGTGAAAAGAGATAATCCTCATGCACATCTTACCTGATTTTACACCCATTACTCTGTTTGAATAACTACCTCTTGGTCTATGTACAGGTTTCACAATTAAGTGTTTTGGAATTCCTGTTCTTTGCAATATTATCCATAATTTGGTTTGATCCACATAGTTGAATGTTTTTGCATAGTCAATAAAGCACAGGTAAACATCTTTCTGGTATTCTGTTTTCAGATAATATCCATCTGTCATCATTAATGATATGCCTTTTTCCATGTCCTCTTCTGAAGCCAGCTTGAAATTCTGTCAATTCCCTGTCAACGTACTGCTACAAACATTTTTGAATTTTTATCATCAAATTTTTACTTCCATGTGATATTAATGATATTATTTGATAATTTCCACATTCTGTTGTATCACCTTTCTTTGGAATGGGCACAAATATGAATCACTCCCAGTCACTTGACCAAGTGGCTTGCCTTCAATTTTCTTGGTATAGTAGAGTGACTTTTTCCAATGTTGTATTCATTTGTTGAAACATCTCAGTTGGTTTTTGGTCAATTCCTAGAGTTTTATTCTTCACCAATACCTTCAGTGCAGGAGACTGTATGCTAATTAAAAGAGTCATTAGTAGAAGGACTTGCCCTAGCCTTTCCCAATTCTTAGCCAGATTTATTTTTTTATGTACATGAAATTTCTGGAAATGCTTTAGGAATACTCACCCAGAAACATGGAGGATATCAAAGACCTGTATGTCACTAAAGGATACCCTCCCTTTCTCTAGCTTGTAGCTCTTACAGACAAATTAGTGGACAATGCAAAAAATATGGTGCTGGAAATCTTTTTAGATGTTTGTGTGCCTCACAGTATATCTGCCATACTTAATTCTGCTTTAACGCAACAGCTTTCTACTAGTTGGCTCACTTTTTATGATGTTCTCTTTCTGGTGGCATCTAATATTAGACTACATTTTGTGGTTTCCTTAAATCCAGCAACCTTTGTCTGCAAAACTAATAATGATAATTATCCATTACATACCTACCTGGGTTTATCTGAACAAGTTTTAATTTTTTGAAAACATTTAAGACACACCTCTTTAACTAATAATAATTATATTATAATGAAATGTGCTAAGGCTTGGTGTTAGAAAAACAAATGCTTGGCATTTCTGAAGCTGAAAAAACTGAAGGAAAAATTTAAGCCTGGATTTGCAATATTGAAAGATCCTATGCGCAAAATATTGAAAATGCAGGAAATGTCAAAAGAAGATGGAAGGAACACACAGAGTCACTGTACCAAAAATCCTTGGTCGATGTTCATCCATTTCAGGAGGTGGCATATGATCGAGAACCAATGATACTGAAGGAAGAAGTCGAAGCTTCACTGAAGGAAGTGCTGAAAACAAGGCTCCAGGAATTGATGGAATATCCATTCAGATGTTTCAACAAATGGGTGCTACACTGGACGCATTCACTCGGCTATGGCAAGAGATTTGGAAGACAGCTACCTGGTCAACTGACTTGAAGAGAATTATATTTGTTCCCATTCCAAAGAAATGTGATCCCACAGAAAGTGGAAATTATTGAACAATATCATTAATATTACATGGAACTAAAATCTTACTGAAGATCTTAAAAAATGGTTGCAGCAGTATATCAACAGAAGATTTCCAAAATGCAACCTGGATTCAGAAGACGATATGGAACAAAGGATATCACAACTGATGTCAGAAGGATCTTGGCTCAAAAAGATGTTTACTTGTGTTTTATGGACTATACAAAAGCATTTGATTATGTGGATCAAAACAAATTGTGGATAACATTGAGAAGAATGGGAATTCCAGAACACTTAATTGTACTCAGAAGGAACCTGTACATACACCAGGAGGCTGTGGTTAGAACAGCACAAGGGATACTGCGTGGCTTAAAATAAGAAAGGGAGTGTGCAGGGTTGTATCCTTTCACCATACTTATTCAATCTGTATGCTGAGGAAATAATCCAAGAAACTGAACTACATGAAGAATGTGGCATCAAGTTTAGAGGAAGACTCATTAACAACCTGAGATATGCAGATGACACAACTTTGCTTGCTAAAAATGATGATGACTTGAAGCACTTACTGATGGAGATTGAAGAATACAGTCTCAGTATCGATTACATCGCAATATAAAAAAGAACAAAAGTTCTCACAACTAGACCAATAAGCAGCATCATGATAATTGGAGAAAAGAATGAAGTTGTCAAGGACTTCATATTACTTGTTTCTACAGTCAACACAAATGAAAGCAGCAGTCAAGACATCAGATGGCATATTGCACTGGGCAAATCTGCTGCAAAGGACCTCTTTCAAGTACTGAAGAGTAAAGATATCTCCTTGAAGACTAAGATGTGCCTAACTCAAGCCATGGTATTTTCAATCACCTCATATGCACGTGAGAGCTGGACAATGAATAAGGAAAACTGAAGAGTAGGTGCTTTTGAGTTGTGGTGTTAGAGAAGAATGGTGAAAGTACCATGGACTGCTGAAAGAACTAAAAAATCTGTCCTGGAAGAAATGTAGCCAGAATGCTCCTTGGAAGCAAGAATGGCCAGATTTTGTCTCACCTACTTTGATCATTATGTAAGAAGGGACCATTCCCTAGAGAAGGATATCATGCTTGGTAAAGTGGAGAGTCAATGACAAAGGGGAAGACCCTCAATGAGATGGATTGACAGAGGCTACAATGATGGGGTCAGGTATAGCAAGGATCATGGAGCTGGCACAGGACTGGTCAATGTTTTGTTCAGCTCTACATAAGGTTTCTATGAGTCTGAGGTGACTCGACAGCACCTAATAACAACAACAGCCTTTAACTAATCCTGATTTACTTTTGTTTGTGGATGACTTCTACTTATAAATAAATCTTACTAGCACTCATTACCAGGATAGATATGCCATCAAAACTTCTACTGAAATTTTTGAAACTCAAATTCCCTGAAGCTACTTCTGCCCAGAAGCTGCATTAATTGCCTTTACTAGAGCTTGTAAACATTCTTCAGGAAAGTCTCTTAATATTTACACAATACTGGATACTGTTTTGGTGTTGTACATTATTTTGACATGTTATGGAAATAAAGAGGATTTTTAACCTCTTCTGAGACTGCCATAAAAAAATGAAACTTTAGTGGTAGACCTTTTGTATACTCTGCTAATCCCTTCTGAAATTGATTAATAAAAATACAAGCTTACTAGCCCAAAGGAGTATGTCAAACTGAAGCCATCAGAGGGAACACTCTTGCTGACAGAGCAGCCAAACCAGTTGCTTCCAAAATTAAGATTGCCCTCATGATGAATAAAGAAAAAGAACCCTCCCACTTGTTTATTGATGACCTCAACCTTTATGAATTAACTTCAGAAAAACTTTAAAGCACCAACAATTAGCCCAAACATAAGAGGTTTAAATATGAAAAAGAGTATTAGAGATGATTGTAGATTTTCACATTGGGTGAGGCTTTCCCCTGCAACCATACAACTGTGACAGTTGTAGCTAAGACACTTTTTAAAATCATCGTCCTTACCTGTAGAGCACCAAAGACTCTTTGTAGTGAAAGAGGTACCAATTTCACTGGTCAAATCATTCAAGCTATATGTTGAATCTTCCACATCTTTCAGAGATTACCTTGCCCCAATGGACCCCAATCTTCTGGCCTAGTGGAAAAGAGTAATAGTAAAATGAAAACTCAATTTTCCAAGCTTTGCAAGCCCCTAAATTTATCCTGAATAAGTGAGCTTCTTGTATTCTTTTTGAACTCAAGACCTACTGCATTTGCATCCCTGCCCCCACTTACTCTATCTGAGATAATTGCTGGAAATCTTATGGTCCTACCTCATGTTGCCTACACCAACTCTAAAACTGTTCAATATAAATTATTAATATATTGTCAATTTTTAATAAAGTACTCTAAAGAATATTTTTCACAAGTTAAATATGTCTTTGATGACTGAAATTTAGAATTCCAAATTCTGGGATAATATTTTCTCAGGAGACTATATATTGGGGGAAAAAAAAACATCAATTAAAGGACTCACTAGAATCTTGTTGGAAACAGCTATACCTAGTTCTCTTTACTAATGTATGTGTTGCCAAGTTATACTCAACTCACTGCTGTCAAGTCAGGTCCAACTCATAGCAACCCCTCCTTGGGTTTCTGAGGTGGCATCAGTATGGAAGTAGATTGCCCTCCTTCTGACTACCAAGTTATTGTTGTTGTTGTTACATGCCGTCGAGTCAGACCCGACTCATAGCGACCCCTCCTTGGGTTTCCGAGGCAGTATCACTATGGAAGTACATTGCCCCATCTTCCTTCTGGGGAGTGGCTGGTGGGTTTGAACCACCAGCCTTCTGGTTAGCAGTCAAGTGCCTTAGCCACTATGCTACCAGAGCTCCCAATAACCAAGTTTTAGGGAGTTAAAATATGAATGTATTTGTCACAGCCAAAGAAGACCAGCACATACCTGTGGCCTAACTGGAGAACAGAAAATCACTTTAAAACACCATAGTGCCAGAAGCAGGTGACTTCCAGTGGCCCCAATTTTTATGAATTAAAGATTAGGATGATTGTCCCTTTTTAACTATTATGTTACCCTTAATTGGCTTAAGCAGTTTAATGAAACTTTTATTTCCTGGACAATTATTCCAGAAACAACGTTATCAATGCCCTTCCATATATGTACTTATATGTGGAGGGTCAAATTATAGTACAGTAGAAGATTTAAACTCCTTTTGCAAACAGGAAATAAATAAGGATGCTCTCTTTCACCACCTCTATTAAACATGGTATTGGAAATCCTAGCCAGGGCAAAAAGCCAAGAAAGAGAAATAAAAGGTATGTGAATTGGTAAGGAAGAAGTACAATTATCACTATATGCAGATGATATCATCCTATACATAGAAAATCGTAAAAACTCAGCAAGAAAACACATAGAACTAATGAAAAAGATTCAGCATAGTGGCAGGATAGAAGATCAACATACAGAAATATTGAATTCCACTATGTTGACAAAGAGAGCTCTGAAAAGGAAATAAGGAAAACAATACCATTTATAATAGCTAACAAAAAGATAAAATATTTAGGAATAAATCTTACCAGGAACACAAAACACCTATATAAAGAAAACTACAAAACACTGTTATAAGAAACTGTACTGTTGTTGTTGTTAGGTGCTGTGGAGTCATTTCTGACTCATAGAGACCCCATGTACAGCAGAACAAAACACTGCCCAATTCCACACCAGCTTCATGATCCTTGCTATACTTGAGCCCATTGTCACAGCCACC
>NW_006921789.1:4335034-4337447 GCF_000298275.1 Orycteropus afer afer
TATCAGACAGTGTTTCTCTGCTATTCATAAGGTTTTCCCTGGCCAATTCTTTGAGAAGTGGATGGCCTCTTCCTTCTTCCTAGTCTGTCTCAGTCTGCAAGCCGGGGTGATACCTGTCAATCATTTGCACCCCACTTGGTTTGAAACACCAGTAGCACAGCCTCAAGACTCACAGCAACACGTCACCAAAGTAGGAAAAACTGACAGACAAGTTTGTCTCCCTTAGCTGTTGGAAACCTCTCCAATCACCCTTACCTGGGTCCCTAAGATGGACTCCTCAATCTGTTCTTGTACCCTTTGCCTTTTCTGTCCTCTCCCTGCTTTCCCACCTCGCTGCTTATGGGGCATGGCCTGGGTTCCCTTTCCTCACGTGGATCCCTCACCTTGATCTGTTCCAGTCCCCTTTGCCTTTTCTGTCAGAATCTGTAATAGATACTCATAAATGGAAAGATGTCTCATGCTCATGGATAGGAAGATAGAACATTGTGAAAATGTCAATACAACCCAAAGCAATCTATATATTCAATGCAATCCCAATCCAGATTTCATCAGCATTCTTTAAAGACTTGGGAAAAACAATCACTAATTTTGTGTGAAAAGGAAAGATACCTCAGATAAGCAAAGCACTTAAGGGGTCAAAACAGCCTGGTAATGGTACAAAGACAGACACATAGATCAGTGGAACAGAATTGAGAATCCAGGAATACATTCATCCACCTATGGAGAGCTAATCTTTGACAAAGGGTAAAAATACATTAAATGGGAAAAAGATAATCTCTTTAACAAATGGTGCTAGCAAAACTGGATATCCATTTTCAGAAAAATGAAGGAAGGCACATACCACACACAATGTGCAAAAACAAATTGAAGATGTATCAAAGACCTAAATTCAAAACCCAAAACTGTAAAGTTCATCAAATAAAAAATATGGGATAAATGTAGAGGCCCTAATTTATGGATAAATAGACTATCAAACCTAACCAAAAATGCAAAAACAGCACAAGATAAACTAGATGATTGGGGCCTTATACAAATTAAATTCTTATACACACCAAAAGACTCCTCCAAGAGAGTAAAAACAGAACCTACAGATTGGGAAAAAATATTTGGCAATGACATATCTGACAAGGGACGTATCTCCAAATCTTATAGAAAACCTCAACACCTCAACATCAAAAGGCAAAATATCCGATTAAAAAATGGGCAAAGGACATGAACAGACACTTCACCGAAGAAGATACTCAGGCAGCCAACAAGCACATTAAGAAATGCTCATGATCATTAGCCATTAGAGATGTGAATCAAAAAACAACAGCGAGATTACATATAAACTAGCAATAGTAACAAAATTTTAAAAGACAGAAACCACCTGGGTAGGATGTGAAGAGATCAGAACTCTCATACACTGCTGGTTTGACTGGAAAGTTGTACAACTACTGTGGAAAACAGTATGGTACTACCTTAAAAAGTTGGAAATAGAAATATCATTTGATCCAAAAATCTCACTACTAGGAACATATCCTAAAGAGGTGAGATCTGGAATATGAAGTATATAAGTATATACACACCCATGTTCATCACAGCACTATTCATAATAGCAAAGAGATAGAAACAATCTAAGTGTCCATCAATAGATGAATGGATAACCAAGCTGTGGTGCATACACACAATGGAAAACTATGCAACATTAAAGAATAATGAAGAGTCTGAATCACCTCATAAAACTGATGAACTTAGAGGTCATTAGATTGAGTGAAATAAGTCAATCACAGAAAGACAATTGTTGTATGTGCGTGTTATTATGAAAAGTCAAGGAACGGCTGACACGGGGATGGAAATTTTCTTTATTGATTACTAGGGATGGGAGGGGAGAGAACGTGAGGGAAAAGTGTTGACTAGTTAAGAGACATGTGTTTATTTATGTGAAGAGAAAGGTAATATAGCAAAAGTGTGTGAAAAGCACAATAACTCTAAGGAGGAGGGCACAGAGTAGTACATATTTGGTACAGACAACAAAGGTAAATACTACTCTATACACCATACTGCGTTATCAATAATAGCAAACACTAATGTGTGGGTGAAAATATAGGCATGCAGGCAAGAGGATCAGGTATGCATAGGCAAATGGGAATATACCCACCACCCATATACCACGTTTGGCAAATGATATTCTACATGTGTATTTGTATGTGCTGTAAAAATGCCCACATACAGGATGCTGGGAAGATGGCGGACTAGATAGAAGGACTGCACAGACCCTCTTCAACAAAGAAAAGGGAAACCAACTGACACAGACACAGAAGTTAATCTTGGACCCCTGAGCCTTGAAGAGAAGGATACAGAAGTAGACTAAACCCCAACTAGCAAAAGAATTTGCATGAAAATACCAAAAAAGGAGACATACGGAGCTGTG
>NW_006921789.1:4345812-4349219 GCF_000298275.1 Orycteropus afer afer
AATAAAAAAAAAGCCCACATACATTATACAGCCACCAGGGCACAAAATTAGGATAACTTCTTAGCCACAACCAAGCACCTTGAGGCCTGCAAGGTCGTAACCACAGTTGCAGTTGCATCAAGCTCAATTGGCATAACACAGTACACAAAATTATTGTTCTACATCCTACTTTGGTGAGTAATGACTGGGTTCTTAAAAGCTCGTGAGTGACCATCTAAGATGCAACAACTGGTCTCTCCTTGTCTGCAGCAAAAAAGAGTGGAAAAAATCAAACACACATGGAAACAATTAGTCTAAGGGACTAGTGGACCATGGGAACCTCAGCCTACACAACCCTGAGACTAGAAAAGCTAGAAGGTGCCTAGCTCCAACTGCAAACCACCAAGAAAGGTATCACAATTAGAGATCCTAAATAGAGTGGGGAAAAATGTGGGACAAAACTCAAAATTACAAAACCAACTAGACTTATTGGTCTGATAGAGACTGATGAAACTCCAGAGACCCTAGATACCCTTCAGCCTGGAACTGAACTCACACCCATGGCTTAACTTTGTGCCAAAAAAAAAAAAAAAAAAAGACACTTTTACAAGGTGAACAATTGCACCAGGTAGGAAGGCTCATTAGACCAATCAAACATGGGAGATCAAAAGGGCAGCATTTGCACAGGGAGATAGATCATAAGGCACAAACGTGCAGGAAAGAAACACACAGGGAGGAAATGGGAAGAGAAGTGTTACATTGTGGGGATTGCAATCAATGTCATTAAGCAAAATGTGTTGAAGTGTTGAATGGAAAATGAATTTGCAATGTAAACTTTCACTCAAATCACAATCCCAAAAAAAACCAAACTCACTGCCATTGAGTCAGATCTGACTCATAGCATTCCCTCCTTGGGTTTCTGAGGCAGTATCTCTACAGAGGTATATTGCCCAGTCTTTCTTCTGAGGACTGCCTGGTGCGTTTGAACCACCAGCCTTCTCGTTAGCAGTCAAATGCCTTAGGCACTATGCCAGTTGATAGTGCTGTTGAATTCTTCTTTATTCTTTTTGATTTTTTTGTCTACTTGTTCTATTAATTCCAACAGTCATCCATCTTTTCATTTTTGGGATAAATTGAATACATGTGTTGATTCAATTAAATATCCTGAAATATTGCATTCTTGGGATAAATAATCTTGAACATGGTGTGGTTCCTGTAGAGAGAACTTGTATTTTATTCTATTAAGTACCCTTAGAATGTCATAACTGTAGCAAAATTTTACATTTGTGTCTCAGTTTGTATTTTTCTGTGCTCACCAGATAGCATAATGTTGAAACCCAAATCTACATGAAAGTTGGCTTTCGATTATCATTTCTCAAGGTAATTTTTTTTTCCCTACTCATAGTCCAAGTCAAGAAAGAGAACTTTCCTTATCTTCTCCCTGTGTTGCTGAATAGTTTTCACCATTCTATCAATTACTAGGGTGAAATCAATTACAAATTCTACTTTATACTGAAAACACTCCTCCAATTGTTATGCTTTCTGGGCCTAAGACTCGTGCCCTATTCATGTAGAATTAATAAAATATAAACCTCTTATTTTGGAGGTTACAAGATGCCCCAGGAGTTTTACAGCTCTAGGATCAATACATTCCCATGAATTTCAACTATCTTTTATGTGAGTGTATGCTTTTGCATTTCTTTTCTTTCTTTGTTTTCTTTTGTTTATTCTTAATTTCTAGAGTGTTTATACTTGTGTTTGTTTAACTTTATTTATTTATTTATTTATTATTCATGTCCTGGTTTCCATGCATTCCTGTGTCTTTACCATCTTGCTTATTGGTTTTTTTTTTTTTTTTTTTGTAATAAAGTGTTTATGGAAATTTTAAAAATGTGTGGCAAAAGAGGGTTCCTGTGGCAGTACCAGGACAGAACTGTCGATCTAAAATCATGGCTTAACAGCACAGGTAAAAGACTAAGGCACAAGCAATGAGGGTGGCACTTGTTCTTAGAATCAATTATTAAAACAAACAAAACAGAAACAAAAAACAAGCAAGCAAACAAAAAAAAAAATCTTCAATCCAAATAATTTGGTGAGGACTTTAGGAGACAGCACAAGAGATCCAGGAAACACTATGAGTTCCCTTTTGGTCCAGAAATGTTCAGTGGGGCCTGGCAACTCTCATGAATCTGACCTTTCTCTACTATCTCATTTCTCTGGAATATGCACTTGTTTTCTTCATGTCATGTCATTACCTCAGGGTTCTGCTGTGTGGTAATGAGTTTTAATAAGATGGAAAAACCATACAATTGTGCTTGGGTAGCAAATGATTTACCAGGCAAATAAAATGTCTTAGCTTAATTAAAATGCATGTATCCACAAAGCCCTCAAGGAACTATGTTTTAATAGTGGGAATTTCCAACATTGCATTAACCTCATGGGGATCTATTTTTCATTATAAGGGAATTTGGAACCATTCAAATTTTCTCACTACTGAATGGAAGACCAAGTTATGTTTCCACCTGTAGTCTGAGCACTCAGTTGATTTGTAAAATAACATTTTAAGTGGAGACAAGTATAACATATCTAGTAGAATTTGAAAAAATCAATTTGTGAATATACTGATAATAGTTTGGACTACATGAGAATGAAAATAAAATAGTTTTATTTTCTACTCATAGTCCAAGTCAAGAAAGAGAACTTTCCTTATCTTCTCCCTGTGTTGCTGAATAGTTTTCACCATTCTATCAATTATTAGGGTGAAATCAATTACAAATTCTACTTTATACTGAAAACACTCCTCCAATTGTTATGCTTGGAATAAAATCTTGGTAATTATTCAGGAAGATGCTTTTATTAAAACTTCATTTAATATTTATATTTTACTATAAGTGCCTTACACATTAACACAAAGTCCTTAATTTGTGAATTATCTTTTCATTTCTTTATGTATTTTTTAAAAATTATTGATTACAAAATTTTTAATGTATTTTTCTGGTTCAAAATCAAAACTACAAGAGAACTAGAGCTGAGAACTAGCAAATTGTACAAGTAAATATTCTAACCAAAGAAAGGATATTTTATCCAATACATTAGTATAGGAATATCTAGAATAGCAGAGACAAAGTTAGTATAACTCTGCAGTTAAACTTGAACCCTGAACAATGCCAGACTAAGTGGCTAAAAATTTTGGTGTTGAGGATTAAATTCCTTGCTACAAACATGGAGGTGCCCTGACTATATATACTTTCAACACAATAGCCTTGAGAAACTATTTGAAAAAAATGATTGCTAGAACCTGAACTGCACTCAAACACTCAAACAGATGAAATATCTAACTGTTAGACATCTGGACTGTTCCAGAAGAAGGACAGTTCTCCTTTCCTAGTTTTCCTTTCCTAATCTGGCTATCTAAACATCATTAATAT
>NW_006921789.1:4349319-4353475 GCF_000298275.1 Orycteropus afer afer
TGTGAAAAAAATTTGTTTGTTACAAGAGATAACTAGACTCATGGACTAGTGAGTCCCACATGATTATCAAAACCAAAAAAAACAAACTCACTGCCATTGAGTTGACTCCAACTCATCATGACCCTATGTGTAACAGAAAGAAATACTCCCTGGTCCTACCCCATTCTCACAATCCTTGCTATACTTGAGCTCATCACTGTAGCCATTGTGTCAATAAATCATGTTGAGGGTCTCCCCATTTTTTGCTGACCCTCCACTTTATCAACTATGATATCCTTCTCCAGGGAGTGGTCCCTTCTGACCACATGACCAAAGTAGGTGATACTAAATCTGGCCATTCTCACTTCCATGGAGCATTCTGGCTGTACTTCTTCCAGGACAGATTCGTTCCTTCTTCCAGTAATCCACAGTATTTTAAGAATTCTTCATCAGCAACATAATTCAAAGACATCAGCCTTAAAGTTAATATTAAAAACAGCTAAATTCAAATAACTCTTACTATGTGACAGATACTGTTCTGTGTACTGTAAATATATTTAAAAAAAAAAAAAAAAAAACCTCACTGCCACCAAGTCAGTTCCAATTCATAGTGACCCGTCCTTGCATTTTTGATGTATTTCTATGGAAGTTGATTGCCCAGTCTTCCTTAAGTTATTTAGTCCTAATAACAGCACAATAAAATGATTATTTTCATTACATCGAGATGCAATTAAGGCACCAAAAGTTTAAGTGATTTGCTCAAGTTCACACAACTTACTAAGTTATGAGATGAGATTTGAACTTGGTTTGAGAATCAGTGCTCTTAAACAATATAAATCCAAAGGACATTCCCAAGGAAATGGAGGTAGACTGCATCTCATTGAGATTAAGAATTTTGGATTGAAAACATATCTAAATATTTGACCATTGGAAGGAATTTTTCTGCCTCTTTTCTTAGTTTTTCTATCATTGCAATGTGATTTCTGCTTATGAAATTTGAATTTTATTGTCCCTCTTGATTAGTCTAAGCAATTATATACTTTCCTTCTAAAAAAAAATCTGCAAAAGTCTATTAACACAATATAGAATAATGAGAGTCATTTTTTTTTTTATGGAAAGACAAAGGCCTGAGGCTGCCACTCTTAATCCTCAATGAATGTATAACACTTAAGACTATTTTCACTTAATACAAAATGATTTTATTAGAAATAATTGACGCAATTACTCCCAAATTTATCTACGCTTCCCACTGCTTCAGATTTTAACTTTTTTCTTTTGAGATTTCAATGTTTCAAGAATAAAGTGCTTTGAGACTTCTGTAAAAGATCCTTTTAAAAACACACACTGTCAAAGTAAAACTGTAAAACTTAGTTATTTCAGACACTGTACATCTAAAAATGTTGAGTGATTCATTATCTTAGATTTCTTATATTGCATAAATGACCCACACACAGACATTAATGGCATTGAACTAGAGAGCAAGAACTTGTCACTTTTAGGAACAGACCTGTGGATAAAAAAAAAAAAAAAAGGTAATTAAAATATCTTTCAAAATATTTTTCCTTGCTACTTGAAAATCTCTTTCTCTCTAACTATCTGTATTCCTAGAGATTTATCTCTCTATCTATCTCCACTTAAGATTTACAACATGCATGGTACTCTGGGAACTAAGTAATGTGAAAGTCTGAGATAATGGATTCAACCACTTTCATGTAGATACTGCACAGTATTCTTGAAACATAAAACAAGAACTGGAAGTCAGTTTCTGGAGCTAAACCAATGGAAGAGTCTATTTCTGACAATGATTATTATTTCTTCAGTTGTTCCTTTAAAGTGCTTGTAATTTTTAACTGGTTTCTAAGTTTATTTTTTGAAAGAGGTAAGTTTTGCAATGTTAGAGAAAACATTATTATTTTATAATTTACATGCACATGTAAATATGTAATTTATTATAATGGTGAAATACAGGAAGCCATATGTAGTATCTCCTGGTTGCCTGCCAATATCTATATTTCTTCCATTCATCTATAAGAATAGAATTCTTACTTAAGGTCCATGGTGTTAAGAATGAAAATTTCACTTCCCAGCCTCCTTTGCATTATTTATGACCTCGTTACTATGTTTCATTTAATGTGACATAAGTAGAAGCACCTTGTGATAACTTAAAGGAATATTCCAAAGAGATAATGTATTTCACCATTTGTCTTCCCTCACTCCTTTTATCCACCCATTGTGTAGAGCAGATGATATTATCTTGAACCATAAGGTCAAGGCCATATATGGTAGAACATTCCAAGCTCATTCTGGGTTCCAGATAATATAGAGTGCTGCACAAGTTACTGGTCTATAGAGGTACTGTTGTTGTTGTTAGGTGCCCTCAAGTTGGCTTCAACTCATAGCAATCCTATGTACAACAGAACAAAACACTGCCTGGTCCTGCCATCCTCAAAATCCTTGTCATGTTTGAGCCCATCGTTGTAGCCACTGTGCCAATCCATCTCATTAAGGGTCTTCCTCTTTTCTGCTAACCCTCTACTTAATCCAGCATGATAGCCTTCTGAAGGGAATCATCCCTTCTAATAACATGACCAAAGTATGTGAGATGAAGTCTGGTCATTCTTACTTCCAAGGAGCATTTCGACTGCACTACAAAAATTAGAAGTTGTCAAAAATGAAATGGAACACATACAGATTGATATCCTAGGCATTAAAGAGTTGAAATGGACTGGTATTTGCCATTTTGAATCAGGCAATCATATGTTCTACTATGCCAGCAATGACAAATTAAAGAGGAATGGTGCCACTTTTATCATCAAAAAACCATATTTCAAGATCTATCTATCCAGAAGCACCACATTGTCAGTGATAGGATAATATCTATTCGCGTACAAGGAAGACCAGTTAATAAAACTATTATTCACATTTATGCACCAACCAATAACGCTAAAAATGAATAAATTGAAAATTTTTACCAACTTCTACATTCTGAAATTTATCAAACATGCAACCAAGATTATTGATAATTGCTGGTGATTGGAATGCAAAAGTTGGAAACAAAGAAGCTTCAATAGTTTGAAAATATGGCATTGGCTGGAGATTGCAAGATAGAATTTTGCATGACCAATGACTTATTCATTGCATATACCTTTTTTAAACAACGTAAACAATTTAAAAAAAAAAAAACATAAAGTTTGTCACACTGTGGTGACTTGTGTGTTGCTGTGATGATGGCAGCTATGCCACTGGTATTTCAAATACCATCAGGGGCCACCCATAGTGGACAGGTTGCAGTGGCACTTGGAGAGTAAGACAGACTAGGAAGAAGGATGTGGCCAGGTCCACTTGTGGGAAAAAAAAAAAAGAGAGAGAGAGAGAGAGAAAGAAAAAAGGTCACTGAAAACCTTATGGATACCAGGTAACATTATCTAATATAGTGCCAGAAGATGAGCCCTTCAGGTTGGAAGGCACTCAAAATACAACTGGAAAAGAGCAGCCTCCTTAGGTTAACCTTAATGACATGGATGTAGTAGATATGCTTGCCTGATGAAAATAAAACAATTTTTAATTTCCAGAGTGATCTTTAGGTCTCAAATGTGTACTGGTAGGAAGAGGTCTACACAGTCATAATGCAGCTGAAAGTCATACAAGACATTCTCCCAAGTCTTATATGTGTCTAAGATGGGTGGTAGATAAAGAGGAAGGTACCAGAAACTATTGCTTGGAGACATGAAGGCCAATGAACAAGACAGTTCCACTCAGACAGCAGCACCAGGGACTACTGGGTGATATAACCAAAGAAATAACTTTTTGACAGATAAAGCACTGATATGTAATAAACACTATTTACTAGTAACCCAGTTCTTTTCTTTTCCTGAATGGGAATTTTTGTTGTGGTTATCCTCTTTCAGGCCCACTGTATCAGTCCAATCAAAGAGTAAATAACACAACTATTTTAAACAAAGAAAGTTTAATATAAATAATTATGAATTATTACAGGGGATTGGAACAATGGGGAACTGACTAGTAAAAAGTGACAATAATTCTGAAGAATATAAGAAACTCATTGCCTTTAAGTTAGATTCAACTCATCGCTACCCCTTCTTGGGTTTCCAGGTGGTATCTCTATGGAAGTAGATTGCCCAATCTTCCTTCCCAGGAGTGGCTGGTGGGTTTGAAC
>NW_006921789.1:4353575-4356941 GCF_000298275.1 Orycteropus afer afer
CAATCCTACTTCCGTAGTGATACTGCCTCGGAAACCCAAGGAGGGGTCGCTATGAGTCAGGGCTGACTCGACGGCACATAACAACAACAACAACAACAACCTTAAGCGCTATGCCTCCACTCAGTATTCCTGGAGCTGAGACAGGGCATCCAAAGAAGAGCTGTCTATCCACCTGGGCTGAGATCCTGACCTTGTTGAGAGGGCATGTCTGTGATTCATTGGTTAGCAGACAAGTCACTGTGACCCTTCCCAATAGAACTTACTAGAAAACTCTCTAGAACTCACCAGAAATCCATCTCCTAAGATGTCAGGGAAAGCTATTTGTTTTGGGGGAAGTTTCTCATCAGAGGCATTCTGCTACAAAATCCATCTGAGATGGAGTTTGATGGGGTTAGCTGTCAGTCATTGAATGCTGCCAGCTGTTGAACATTATAAGAGACTGGCCCTAGAGAAGCTGCAAGTTCTACAGGAAATTGAGGCAGTCTGCCTAAGGCACTTGACTGCTAACCAGAAGGCTGGCGGTTCAAACCCACGAGCCACTCCTCAGAAGGAAGATGGGGCAATCTACTTACGTAGGGATACTGCCTCGGAAATCCAAGGAGGGGTCGCTATGAGTCGGGTCCGACTCGACGGCACGTAACAACAACAACAACTACAAAACCACCTTTCAAGGATGGAGTGTATAGAAATCAGCTGGCTTCTGGTTGCTGCTGGCCACCATGGACTTCAAGAGCTAGCCACTGAAGAAGCTGTGAGTATTGCTGGAGCCTGATGCTAGAGAATATCACACAAATGCTGCAAGAGACTGCAGAGGGAGCTTAACCAAGAAATTGTTTTCCTCCTGAAATGTCACTCCAGCACCCTCTGCTGGCAAAACTTTAGTGCCAGCTGGCAAAAGTAAAGGATCTAAAGGGCCCAGATCTATATTCACAAAGCAGGCAAAAGCAATGAATTTGAAGCTGAAAGGTAATAAAATGGTAACTCGCACTTGCTCCATTTCATGTTGAGTATGTGGAGGCAAGTAATCTACATTTTAATTTTAAGTAACTGGACTATGAGGAATCACAGCCAAATAAAACTATGTATCACCACAGTATCTGGACTTTAAACTAGATTCAATGGCTTGATGAGCTTTGGGTCATTTTCCTTGTGCAGGGGGTGAGTATGTTCTATGTGTAGGAGAAAATAGTCACAGTGATTGGGAGTTGCCCTCTGTATCTGTTTCTATGTTCTTCTACAATGCAGTTGTTGTTAGCTGGGAAGTTGGCTGACCAGAGCAGGGTTTATTTTTCAAGCGTGTTTAGCAATTATGCAGTACCCATGAAAGCTCATTAGTTAGACATAGGACTTATTTTTAACTAATGAGCTGAAAGAGGTATGTAGCAGCTTTCAAGAATCTTCTTTTAAGATGTAGTGGACATGACCCCTTCACCCTCTTCTTAGTTCTTTTTATCATTATGCTTCTTGGATTGTAGCTATCTTAATCTCGGACTAGAGATAAAGGTTATGTACCATGTAAGTGCTTGAGTCTTTGACACTGTAGAATAACATACTAGATCTGAAACACTTATTTCACGTTTTTTTTTATAAGAGAGAAAAATACATTTTTATATTGTTCAGGCATGGTTATTTTGAGTTGATTGTTACCACAACTGATCTTAATCTTAATATACTCTGTCTTTATGTAATACCTACAACTCATGGATTCAGAAGAGGATATGGAATGAGTAATATAATTGCTGATGTCAGATGGACCTTGGCTGAAAGCAGAGAACACCAAAAATATGTTTTCCTCTGTTTTATTGACTATGCAAAGACATTCAATTGTGTGGACCATAACAAGTTATGAATAACATTGTGAAGAACGGGATTTCCAGGTGACTTATCTGTGCTCATGTGGACTTGTACATAGACCAAGAAGAAATCATTTGAAAAGAACAAGGGGATATTGCGTGATTCAAAATCAGGAAAGGTGTGTGTCATGGGTATATCCTTCCACCCCACTTATTCAATCTATATACTGAGCAAATAATCCAAGAAGATGAACTATATGAAGAAGAGCATGGCATCGGGTTTGGAAGAAGACTCATTAACTACCTGTGATATGCAGGTGAAACAACTTTTCTTTCTGAAGGCAAAGACTTGAAGCATTTACTGATGAAGATCAAAGACTACAGCCTTCATCACGGATTGCAACTCAATATAAAACAAAAATACTCATAACCGAACCAATAACATTACGATATTGAGAAAAGATTGACACTGTCAAGAGTTTCATTTTACTTGGATCAACGCCCATGGAAACAGCAGTCAAGAAGTCAAATGATATATTGCATTGGGCAAATCTGCTATAAAAGATCTCATTAAAGTGTTATAAAGCAAAGCTGTCACTTTGAGCTCTAAGTTGCATCTAGCCCAAGCCAAGACACTTCAATTGCCTCATATGCATGTGAAAGCTAGACAAAGAATAAGGAATACTGGGAAAGAGTTGAAGCATTTGAATTATGCTGTTGTGAAGAATATTGTATTTATCATGGACTGGCAGAAGAATGAGCAAATCTGTCTTGCATAAAGTACAGCCAGAATGCTGCTTAGAAAAGAAGATAGTGAGATTTGTCTCAAATACTTTGGACATGTTATCAGGAGGGATCAGTCCCTGGAGAAGGACATCATGCTTGGTGAAGTAGAGGGTAAGCAAAATGGAGCCAAACCCTCAATGAGATGGATTGAAGCAGTATAGACAACAGTGGGCTCAAACATAAGAATGATTGTGAGGATAGTGCAGGACCAGGCAGTGTTTCTTTTGTTCATGGAATCGCTACTAATTATTTTATGGAATCTAACAGCTATCAATCTCCATGGAAACAAGATGGGGCATTCTACTTCCATAAAGATTTACTGCCTCTGAAACCCAATGGGAGTCTCTATGAGTTGGGATCTACTGGACAGCAGTGGCTTTTAACAACTCTCTACAAATAACCTGCTCTAACACTTTCAGGGGAGCTCTGGTGGTGTAGTGCCTAAGGCATTTGACAGTTAATGAGAAGGCTGGTGGCTCAAACCCACCAGTCACTCCTCTGAAGGAAGATGGGCCATCTACTTCTGTAGAGATTCTGCCTCAGAAACCAAAGAAGGGGTCGCTATGAGTCCAATCGACTCAATGGTAGTGAGTTTGGTTTTGTTTTGGGAACGCTTTCATGACACAATTATTTTCTGCTTTGAATTTTTTTTTAATACCCTACGTTTTCATTAATGGAAGGCATGCTGAATCAAAGAGCACCTCTTATATTTTATTATGAAATATGGATATTGATACATATGGTGTGGGGCACATATATCCCCATCAACCCTGTACTGCCTTCTAGA
>NW_006921789.1:4357616-4358702 GCF_000298275.1 Orycteropus afer afer
ACCAGCCACTCCTTGGAAGGAAGGTTGGGCAATCTACTTCCATAGTGATACTGCCTCGGAAACCCAAGCAGGGGTCGCTTTGAGTCAGGTCTGACTCGACAGCACATAACAACACAACAACAGATAAAGGATTTGAGGATTTCTGACTATTGTGGCCAGACATATTCTGTGCATTGACATAGATAATAGAAAGTTGGCTATAAAGTATATGTCTCAAATCAAGATCAAAATGTTTCATAGATAACATATATATTTTTATTTATGTTATTAAGTTTTGATTCATCTTCCTGGGTCATAGAGGGAGAAGTTACTGGAAGAAATATAGACTGAATCAGCTTTCCTGACTCACCTTTGCAATATGAGAATTTTGGTACTTAAAAATATTACAATACACACCACAACGGAAAGATAGATAAAGAATTTCTCTTTCTAATCTATCCTAAAAGAAGACAAATGGACAAAAATAGAAAAAGACTATAGATGAACTAAAGTTTCAGGAGATTATTAAAGAAGTTCATTGGCAGTATTTGAGATAAAATTTACTTCATATTTTAGTAATCCCTTGGCTAAGCATTAAAACTCAATTCATATTAGTAAAAGAAAACACAGGAAATGGCAAAAACTCACAATCCATTAACTCAAAAATGAATTCAAAGATTAAATATGAAGGAAAATGTATTTGTATATAGTTACAAATAGGTAAAAGTAATAAAAACCAATTGGTTATTAATGGATTATTACATAAATGAAAAATAATATTCAACTGACAAAAATCACAGAAACCATGTTCTTTAACCAGGATCCAAACTTTTAACAGTCACAATATGGTCAAGAAAGCAAGGAATACCTACTATGTACCTTGAGGAGCTCTGGTTGTGCAAAGGTTAAAGACTCAAGTACTAACAGAAAAGTTGGTGGTTTGAAAACCACCACCAGTGGTTCCTTGAGAGGAAAACGTTGTTGTCATGTGCCATTGAGTTGTCTCCAACTCATAGCAACCCATCCTTGGGTTTCCAAGGCAGTATCACTACTGCAGATGTAAATTGCCTAATCTTCCTTCTGAAGATTGGCTGGTGGGTTTGAACC
>NW_006921789.1:4359507-4361502 GCF_000298275.1 Orycteropus afer afer
TAGTGATACTGCCTCGGAAACCCAAGGAGGGGTCACTATGAGTCAGGTGTGACTCGATGGTACATAACAACAACAACAACATATTCATGCCCATGGGTAACTCTTCCCACACCAACTCTGAGATTGGCCATGTACTTTGCTTTGGGCAGTAAGTCAATGGCATATGTGAAACAAGAAGAAATATGTGAAACAAGGAAAAAACAGTGCTTCCTTATTTGAGCTGCACTTGGAACCCTGACATGTGAATAAACCCAAGCTGACTTGCAGGAGGATGAAGGACATGTCAGCCAGTTACCCCATACTCCTCACCCTAGTCAACAGCCAGCCCACCACCAGACACAAGTGAGACACATGTTTCAAGTTTCTCATTTTGCCAATGGAATGAGGATGTTGTTATGTGCTGTCGAGTCATACCCAACTCATAGCGACCCCCTTCAGTTTCTGAGGCAATATCACTGTGGAAGTAGGTTGCCCAACCTTCCTTCTGAGGAGTGGCTGATGGGTTTGAATAGCCAGCCTTCTGGTTAGCAGTCAAGTCCCTTACGCGCTATGCTACCAGAGCTCTACCATGAGAGCTAAATGTGTTAATATATAAGCTCTTAAAACAATATTTCGCACATAATGCTATGTAGGTATGTGTTCTTTCAGGGAAGTAGTAGAAATTATTTCTTTTCTGCCTGTAAAAATTTAAAAATACATTAATAGAATCATAACTATGTATTTGTATACTGCATCACTTAAATATGAACTACCTGTGAAGCACTGGAGTTCAAACCTTGGAGCAAAAACCCATTAAGTAAAATTAAGTCCTGCCACTATTTCAATCTCTCTCTCTCTTCTTTTTTAAGCAACAGTAGTTGATTTTATCCAAATTTAAATAATGTATGACATAATATTTGTACCTGTATTTCAAATAAAACTAACACATTGTTTATTTAATTGATGATTGCTATCATTAGGTGATATTAATCTATTATAAAGGTATATATTAAGGGTGAGAATTGATATGTTGGATTATATTTACTCTTATTCTCCGAACTAATTTGACCTTCTGGTTTTCAGTCAAATGCCTTCAGCGCTACACCACCAGAGCTCCTAAATTAAATGTCTTTAATTTCCCAAAAAGACTAGAGGAATTCTCAATGGTTAAAAGTAAATCACTAGTTTGGGGACTTCCAGTAAGATGGAGGAATAGGCAGACAAGCAACACAAACCCTCTTCAACAAAGAAAAGAAAAACCAATTGTCAGAGATACAGACAATAATCCTGGAACCCTGAGCTTTGAAAGGAACTATACATAAGTGGATTAGGCACCAAGTAGTGGAAAAACCTGAATGAAAATAGTGAGTACAGAGATGGTCGGAGCTGCGGACCATCAGCTACTCTGGCGGGATCAACAGCATGAATAGTTCCAATTGGTGTTGGGACCTGAGAATTGACGTAAAGATCAGTCCTGGTCACCACGGGCTGCAGGGACAACTGCTCTGGTGGCCTATGACTAGGAAGGGAAACAGCAAGGAGGGAGACAACCTGAGCTCTGGACTTTCTGCTGTCTAGAGGGTGCAGCCATTTTGAATGTTTACAAGCGGTGGCCATTTTGTATATTTAAAGTGACTGAAGGCACAGCCGTTTTGAACAATTACAAGTGGCAGCCATTTTGGATATATAAAGTGACCGAGGGCACAACCATTTTGAACGTTTACAAGGTGCAACCATTTTGGATTTTAAGTGATAACATTCTCATTCAGATTCCACAGTCGGCAAGGACATATGAGAGGCTGACAAAGGAAAGGAGACAGGAGGTGAGTGTATAAGTGCTATCAACTAGTGAATAGAGGAGCACAGCACAGTACCCTGCCTGTACAGATAACATACAAACAAAACAAAGAAAATGAAAATTGTGGGCAAGTCACTCCAACATATAATCACCAATTAAATATAAACACAAAAACCAATGTCTCAGAGACAACAGAGCATCACAGTCCACACAAAGAA
>NW_006921789.1:4365525-4386137 GCF_000298275.1 Orycteropus afer afer
CAGACTTCGTCTCACCTATTTTGGTCATGTTGTAAGAAGGGACCATTCCCTGGAGAAGGATGTCATGCTTGGCAAGGTGGAGGGTCAACGAAAGAGGGGGAGGCATTCAACGAGATGGATTGACATGGTGGCTGCAATGATGGGCTCAAGTATAGCAGGGATTGTGGGGCTGGCGCGGGATTGGGCAGTGTTTCCTTCTGCTGTGCATGGGGTCACTATGGTCGGAAACGACTCGACGGCACTTAACAACAACAACAACACAAAACCAAAAAGAGGGAAAAAAAAAATCTGTGTCATTACAGAACTTCTAGATGGTAAGGAAATCAAGACAACTACAAGATAGAACAGACTGATGTAACTTGGGAAGAAAACTATAAATCACAAGGTAACCTCAAAGAAAAATGATAAACCTTCACATCAAAGTAAAAAAGAGGACCAGCATAAATATTCAGCAAATACTAAAACAAGCAATGAAAGAAGTGATAACATGATTCATAAACAAAACGAGCTTAGCATAGAAAATTATATGGAACTAAGAAATCAACACAATGAAAAAGCACTAGACAAAAATGACAGCAACAAATTCATATTTGCTGACAATTACATTACTGGCAAGGGACTTATCTCTAAGATTGATGGAAAACTCCAATGCCTCAACACCAAAGGAATTAACAATCCAATTGAAAAATGGGCAGAAGACATGAGTAGACACTTCACCAAGGAGGATATCCAGGTGGTCAGCTAATACGTGAAAAGATGCTCACAATCATTGGCCATGAGAGAGATGTAAATCAAAACAACAATGAGATATACCATCTCACCCCAGTACTGATGGCAAGTTTCAATAAGATAGAAAATAACAAATGCTGGTGGGAATGTGGAGAGATTGGGACTCATACACTGCTTGTGTGACTTTGAAGTGACACAGTCACTGTGGAAAGCAATATGGCGATTCCTTAGAAAGTTGGAATTAGAGATACCATTTGACCCAGCAATCCCATTACTAGGTATATATCCTAGAGAGACGAGAGCCAGGATAGGAACAGATACATGCACACTCATGTTCATCACAGCACTATTTACAATAGCAAAAACATGGAAACAACCTACGTGCCCATCAGCGGAAGAGTGGATGACCAAACTATGGTATATACTCATACTGGAATGTTATGCAGCACTAAAGAATAATGTAGAGTCTGCAAAACACCACATAATGTGGATGAACTTGGAGGACATTATGCTGAGTGAAATAAGTCAATCACAGAAGGACAAATATAGTATTAGTTTGTTGTTGTGGAGGGTCAAGGAAAGGTTTATATATGGAGGGAAACTTTCTTTGTTGGTTTCCAAGGGTGGGAGAAGAGGGGAAGGAACACTGCAAAAAAAAAAAAAAAAATGCATTGACCCATGTCACTCTAGTTTTATGTATTTCACTGTACATAAAATATATTTCAATAAAATGCATTAAAAAATAAGAATGGACTGATGGATGGATACATGGAGAGATATACAATAAAGCAAACATAGCAAAATGTTTATCATAAAGTCTAGGTCATGGAAATATGAGTGTGCACTGTATAATTCTTTCAACTGTTATGGATGTTTAATTTTTTTTAGTAAAGTGTCAGGGGAAAAATTCACACACACACACACAAAGTAAATCACTAGTTTAAGAGAAAATGTGCCAATATAGCACATAATAATTTGAGTATCTCTGAGATGTGTACTAGATGTGCTATCCATGGCAATATAGATATATATTTCAGGATTGTTGCAAATGATATTTATTACTTATATGTGGCTTTGAAGAATTATATATTCATATCATATGTAATGCAAAACCCATCCTGCATTTGTCTATGTTTTGTAATTTTCAAATCTGTCCCTATAAATACATGTTCTTTAACAATTCTTTTCTCAGATCCAACCTTCACATTGAAGATTAGTATCTGATCTGGCCTTCTCACAAATGATAATGATTGAAATGTACCCTATTGTTTGACAGCAGCTATTGATTCCTTTGGACAAAGTAATGCTACATGATTTGAAATTGTGCTTTGATATTTAATGGCTCTTGGTATTTTTGAGCCAATATAGGCAATGTTCTAGATAAGTTCAGGTGCTAAAGCCACCTGACAAATTAAAATCCTGGGAGAATAACAACTACCAAAAATAATTCTTTTTACTTAAATGTCCCATTTACATTTTAATATTCATTTTATATTGGTTGCATATGTAGACAAAATGAGCACACATGAACATAATTGGGTTATCTTTATTTGAGCACTTAGAAAATTAATAGAACAAAGCAAAAAGAAATTTAATATAATTTGAATAAGACATCTTTATTATTTTTTTAAAAAAGAGCAAAACCAAACAAATAATGAGAGAATTAGTACTAAAACGTCAACAGCTGTGTGTGCCCTGTATCATTCTGTATTGTTAGGCTGTCTTTACATGAGTCCTAAAATAAAGCATAGAAAGCAAAAGAAATAAAGGTTTCTCGAAACATGCACTTGATGATAATCTCAATAGTTCAAATTAGGCATATATATCTAGTCAACGTTATTCTTTCAAATGCATAGTATACTTTATTTGTAAATAAAGCAAGCTCATTTTAGAGTTCTTAAAAGTTTCTAATTCACCACAGAGAATTAGATTCTAAGAAATTAAAGTTAAAAGAATGATTAGAGCAAAGTCATTTTTTTTTCCAACCTTAAATATGGAAGTCCCTGGGTGGCACAAAAAGGTTAATGTCCTTGGTTACTAATGGCAAAGTTGGAAGTTTGAGTTCTTTCAGATGCACTTTCAAAGAAAGACCTGGTGATCTGCTTCTGAAAACTCGGCCATTGAAAACCCTACGGAACACAATTCTACTCTAACCCACGTGGAATCACTATGAATTAGAATCTACTCAATGGCAACTAGTAAACATTAAATAGCTTGTAAGAGTAACTATACAGAATAGGAAATTTTATTGAGTAGTCCACAAATTGTATGTTGAACAATAATTCATGATTTTTTTTTCCCCTCATACATTTAGCAAGTAGAAAAGAATAGCTACGCCTCAGAAGCTGTTAAGTACAAAGATAGGGGAAGGGGATGCTGTTTACTATGGTAAACAGTAAGCACAATGTATGGTAGCAATAAATACATCACCAAAGAGTCTAATTGTATCTTAGGCTGTACAAATAGAACCAGGAAGGTGGCAGCTCCATTTTCCTTTATTCTAGACAAAATACTATTGAACAATTGGGATCATGTACAGATGTTACACTTGTTATGTTGTTGTTAGGTGCCAACAAGTTGGCTCCAACTCATAGTGACCCTATGCACAATTGAATGAAACACTGCCAGGTTCTGTGCCATCCTCACAATATTAGCTGTGCTTGAGCCCATCATTGTACCCATGGTGTCAACCTATCTCATTGAGGGTCTTCCCCCTTTTCACTGACCCTCTACTTTACCAAGAATAACATCATTCTCCAGGGACCAGTTCCTTCTTATAATATGACTAAAGTAGGTGAGACAAAGTCTGGCCATACTAATTGTAATACCTACCAACAAGCATAACCAGAGAAAAGGAATTAAGATGGTGAAGGAGTTCAGAACAATGTTCCGTTGAATGATCCATAGATGTTATGATGACATGGAGATGACTCAAAGTGAGAATTCAGGTCATAAAGTTGATGTGGTGGAGAGGTCATTGGATCATGGTGGCAATGTGCAAGCACTTTAAAAAAAAGGGAAGAGAACCCACAGTTATTTTATCACGATACTTGAGGTAGTTAAGGTTGTATGTCAGCTTGGCTGTGCCATGGTTTTGAGTGTCAGGGCAGCTGAATGTTGTTATTCCCTCCTAGTAATAATCACCTCCCTAGTAAGATCTGTTATGAGCAGCTATGTTGTTGCCTTCAGGAAGCAGTATGGCAGTAAGGAGAAGCTTTGAGAAAGGTTTCTAGCTTTTTGGCACATCTGAATCCTGCATTTGGATGAGTCTTCACCTCAGTGCTTACCGTGTTGTCTGCTGATTTGGGATTATTCCTGGATTTGAACCAGTGATCTTCTGTGTTGCCAGTTGATCTTGGGATTGTGCCATTCTACTTGCTGACCTTGGGTTCATCAGCCTCAGCAGCCAGCAGCTGTATGAATTAAGAGAAGCCTCCAGCTCCAGTGGCAGAGCTGAAGCCCAAGGTTGAGATGCCTTCATCCAGCCCCTAGAGCTGGCACCCTTAATTTGGACTTCTAGCCTCCTAAACTGTAATTCCCACTTGTTAAAGCCATCCACTTGTGGTATTTCTGTTATAACAGCAATAGAGAACCAAAACTGTTCCTTTTTTTCCTCTCTTTCTTTTAAGAGAGAGATTACGTTCAATAACAGGAATTCTCTAATAGGTCAGACTTCCCAAAGAAAAATATACCATCCCAAAAAGTAGTATATTTTCCTTCACAGAAATATTGAGCCAGATAAGAACATTATTTAACAGAAATACAGTAGATTCAATATAAGAGCAATTGATCTATACTCAATGCTTTGCAAGACTAAGAGATCTTGGTTCCAAGATGCCAAAATATACAATTTGCTAAGAGAAAGTAAAAATTATTTGTTTTTATAAATGAGACATATGTGCACACCAGAAGAAAGCTCCACTCAACACACAATTACAAAAATTTCAATTCTCTAATAGGTCAGACTTCCCAAAGAAAAATATACCACCTCAAAAGGTAGTATATTTTCCTTCACAGAAATATTGAGCCAGATAAAAACATCACAAATTTTGGAGGCACATTTTCCAAAACAAAAGAGGTCCCAAAAGTAGGTGGAAATTTACCTGACTAAAGATGTCATTGTTTTCTACTCTTTGATTTATGTACAAAGAAATTTAAATATTTAAATTTGAAGTAAGGAAAAATAATGTCAAACCAAAAATATTAAAAATTTAAAGTGAGCATGGTGTGGAGTTTCCAAGATATATAAAATATTTTTTAATGTGCAACTTCTGTGGGAGGGTAAAAAGAAGTTGTGCCTTTTTATAAGGAAGAACAGGATGTTCATACAAGAATACTGTATGTTCTTGGTCTTTTAGAATGTTCTGTATGCATCTAGAAACTCATAAAATGCTTCTGTTCTCATAGCTTCCTGACTCAAACTGCCTTACCGCAGTATATTTTCAAACCCACCAAGGTAGATCTCTAGTTATTGTTTGTCCTGGTGTCTTGAACTAAAGGTGGGCTTAATCTCTGCCTGCAGTGTCTCTGGGTAGATGGCCTCTTTAACTTTCACTTGCTATTCTTTTATGGCAGACCATTTTTAGATTCCACAGAGATGGGAATTGTGACCCTTCTTATTTGTATATTCCAGAAGGAGGATACAGTCACTGCTTGCAATTTTAAAATATTGGAAAAGTGTATAATTCAATAAAAATTTATTTCCAGTCTTACTTTTCATAGGTGCCCATGTTATACTGCAGAAAATCAATTTTGAATAATTTTAGTTGCTCTGTAACAGCTTTTTTAGAAACTGTTCAATGATGGTTCAATTTAACTGGACCCCAAGGGCCATCCCTATACTGTTCATAAGATGCATACAAAAATCACATTCCCTTGAATAAGAATACAAGACATGCCTTCACATTTTTTCCTGAATATTAAGTTTCCTTTGCTAAGAATTCATTCCTTTTCATATTTTATAACCATACCACCCCATTTCACCCAAGTACTCTAATATGTCATTGGGTCTATGAATAGGCACCATTTTTGTTATGTCAGATCAATATATGTGAAAAACCATAACACTGTTAGTACTTGATTTGGTTACCTAGTGTTACTCTGACAGGAATATGCCACAAATGGGATGGCTTGACAAACAGGAGTTTATTCTCTTACAGTTTGGAATGTTTAAGTCTGAGTTCAAAGTGCCAGGCTCTAGGGGCTGGGTGAAAGCCCCTCAACCTTGGGCTTCAGCTCTGCCTCCTGCTCCCAGCCCACTGAAGCTGGAGGCTTTTCTTCATTCAGCTGCTGGCTGCTGAGGCTGACAAGTCCAAGGCTGATGAATAAAAAGGCACAGTCCCAATGTTACCAAACCACACAGCAGGCCATTAATTCAAATCCATTGAAAATCCCAAGGTCGGCAGAGCATGGCAGGCTGCTGAGCGATGACACAGCAACATGCAGGGTTCAAACATGCCATAAGCTGGAGACCATTCCCAAAGCTGACCACATCCCTAAGGCAGCTGCTCAGCTGCTCACAGTAGATCCCACCATGGAGTTGATTGCCAGTCTCATCAGGGGGAATACTACATCCAGCTGCCCAGCCACTCAACCAGACCCAGCCAAGTTGACACACAAACATAACTACCATAGTACTGTTATGTGAAACTTTAGTGACTAACATTTAGTCAAGTTAGCAAATGGAACAGAAACATTGAATCACTGAGTTTCAGTCTTTTTGAAACTGTAGAACTCGATATAGCTAATCTGAGACCTGGGATATGAGTCACTTCTACACTATTCCTGATCAAGAGTGGTCCCAGCTATGTTTGAGTGAGTCTTTCCAGGGTTCTGTGGATAAATTTATTTATTAGCTTAGGGGTACATTTTGAAGCAAGCTTATACTGACTCATGCAATACAGTTCAACTTACACTTAAAGTTTGAGAGACAACAATTAGTTCCTTTTATAGGTGAGGGAACTGATGGGTAATAGCTATCAACACGATTTCCGGGTTGACATAATGTCTTTTATGCCTTAAAGTGCATAACCTGGGGATTTCAATTAAACACTTAACAAAGTTATTTCAAAAAATAAACTTTTAAGGAGGAAAACAATCTCCTGACTGTATTTATAGCAGATACAACAGGGTATACACTTCAGGAATTCTTCATCACCAATATGAAACCAGTAGCAAGTCAGATACTTGGGAGAAAAAATGAACATAAATTGACCAACACTGCCAAAATCATGACCTACATGGAGTAGCCATGAGTCAGAATTGACTCAACAGCAACTAGTTACAACTGGTCAGTCAAAGAAATTATTAATGACCATCTACAGTTTTTTTAATTTTATTTTTATATTCATGTAGATGCCTCAAAATGAATGTCCCCAGAATATATTGGTTTAACTTGCTAAAATGCACCTTCAGTGAATTACTTCCAAGTATTATGCTCTTTATTTAAGCAAAGTTTAAAAATTACCACTTGAAATGCTTTCCTTTATCTTCTGGAGATAATATGTAAAATTGCCTAGTAAAATGTCACATACATAGTAATTACTAGATAATGGTAGCTACTCTTAATGACATTGGGAAGAGATTGTACTTGCATCATATTTTTGGCTAAAACTTAATTCCAGGTGAACTAACTTCTCTAGGTTCTATAGGAATTTCTTTCAATGAGGACTACCCATCTTCTGCATGTGCTACACCAAATCTTTTATTTTTAAATTTACATTTCTTCCTATTTCTTTTTTATATTTTATTCCATTTGTTTGAGACACAGTATCCCAGCCTCCTGGAGTAATTTTGAATCTTAATCCTAAAATACTGAATTTACTACACTTCCCAATGTCCTGAAAATACATATTACTCCTGTCTTTTCATCCTAACATTGTTGAAAATAGTGACTTACACAGGACCAAGGACAGAGCATATGTCCATTGATATACTCAGTGGGGATCTCTTCAAGGGCAAAGTTTTACTCTTTGAGGAGAATGACAGAATAGTGAATTAATTCTATTCATTCTTAGAGTAAATGTGTCCATTCAGCATAATTTCTTAATTATGATGAAGAGAAAAAAGTAAAAGACATTTTTTCAGACCAAAGTAAAGGCATACAGAATAAAGATACTATGTAATCTACTTTATATCTGTGAGCAATTTAGACCCTTTATATTAATCATACCTAATTCTTTTAACATCTCACCAATGTTATTTAAAGTCATAATTAACACTAAATAGCAAGAGAGAATCACCAACTCAGAGGTCATGGAATGAAGCCAGAGTGTTGACATTGGATCAGTAGATCCAATGCTATTTGCCTCAACAAACGCCACAAAGTTGATATGTGCAAAAAATGGACATTTGGACAGTAGCTGTATGATGAGATGAAGTGCAGCCAATGTAGAGGAGAAACATTTAAAATATGAACAGCTAGGAATGTAGAAAATACAAGTGAAACCGTCTATTTTGAGAAAAATGATGGAACTTAAATAGGAAAAATAGGCCACTTGGAAATGTGTCTGTGACTAGTTATTCCAGTTAGAAACCAATATGCAGCTTCAGTGCATTGTTGTTGTGTTGTTGTGTTGTTGTTATGTGCCGTAGAGTCAGACCTGACTCATAGCGACCCCACCTTGAGTTTCGGAGGCAGTATCACTACTGAAGTAGATTGCCCAACCTTCTTCCTGAGGAGTGGCTGGTGGGTTTGAACCACCAGCCTTCTGGTTAGCAGTCAGATGGCTTAGGCACTATTGGAACAGAGAAAACACCATTGTTACAGATAGCCAACTGCCTTTGCTCATATCTTCTCAAGTAGCGGAAGAGATTTATAAAACACAGGATTAGCATTTGTACTTGTAATATTTGCAAAATATGAAATTATCTATGTACTAAAAGCACAAAGAATGAAATGTAACAATATCATTTGTGTCTGCATCTAGAGTGTAACATTTCAAGCTATTTTTCATATTTCATGTGCTCTTAATTATGAAAGTCAGATGGGAAATGCTGTATCAGCAATCACTTTGAATTGACATGGCAGAATCAGTGGCACAGTGGTTAAAATTCTGCCTACTAACCCAAAGGATGAGGTTCAAATCCACCAATACTAGTGGGAGAAAGATGTGGCAGTCTGCTCTCTTAAAGAAATCCTGTGGGATGGTTCTACTTCATCTTATAGGGTCACTATGAGTCAGAATGAACTCCAGACAGTGAGTTAGTTGGTTGGTATGGGCCAGTTCTACTCTGTATTATATGGTCACAGTCACTCCATACTATATGATCACAGTCACTCTAAGGTCATGGATTTTTTTTTTTTTTTTAAATGTGTGGGCACAGTGGTTAAAGCATTCATTTGCTAAGTAAAAGGTAGGAGGTTGGAACCCACCAGCTGCTTCAAGGGAGAAAGATGTGGCAGTCTGTTTCTGTAAAGACTGATAGCCTTGGAAACCCTATGGGACAATTATACCATGTCCTATGGGGTCGCTATGAGTCAGAATCAGGTTTGGTCTTTTTGATTTATATGTGGCATGGTCTGATATTAAGTCAGAAAGAAGTCACTAGGTGGCATAATGCTATGAAAGCCACTTGGCAGAATGGAAGAAACGCTGGGGTTTGGGTCAGAAAAGACCTAGATTGAATTCCTGCACTACCGCACACTTAACTTCTCTGACACTCAGTTTCCTTATATCATAATACCTGAAATTCTTGTGAAAAGTATTGGGAATATAGTGTGTATTAAGGGTAATGGCAATTACAATCACCATTTCCCTAGACTTATTATTTGGACAAGAAATGGAGCTGAAATAAGGAGGCAAAAATCATTCATTTGGGGGTAGATAGATAGAGGCAGTGGTGATTCAGTGGCAAAATTCCTGCCTTCTTTGTAGGAGACTGGCCAATGCTGCTCACATGCACCCTGAGCTGCTTTTGTGCAACTCCACTATGTTGCTGAACAGGAGCTTCCAGACAAAGAAAGGCCTGACAACCTATTTCAGAAAATTAGTCACTGAAAAACCCTGTGGATCACAATGGTTTGATCTGCAACTGATTGTGGGGATGGTATAGAATCAAGCAGTGTTTCATTCTTTTGTGCATGAGGTTGCCATGAGTTGGGACCCAATTAGATGGCAGGTAACAACAACAAAGCAAATTATATCAAAACTTTACCTTACAGGTCTTTGCTTTGGTCTTAAATCATTGCTCTCCAAAGGTTCGGTCTCAGATAATTGCCAGTGTATCTATAGTTGGTCATGCTGATCCCACATTTGCTCCAGAGGATTTTATGAAGAAAATTGCCAGGCCTGTCTTCCGTGGTGCCTCTGGATGGGCTACAAACTGCCAGCCTTTCCACTAGTAGTTTAGTGCTTAACGATTTGTGCTACCCAGAATCACCATGAGTAGAAATCTACTAAACAACAGTAGCTAACGTCAACACAAATCTATGGTTGTACCAAAAACCAAAACCAAACCCACTGCCATTGAGTTAATTCCAACTCATAGCAACCCCCATATGTTTTCAAGGCTATAAATCTTTATGGATTTAGATTGCTTCATCTTCTTTCTGTGAGCAGCTGATAGATTTGAATTTCCAACCTTCTGGTTAGCAGTCAAATGCCTTATCCACTGTGCCACTAGAGCTCCTTATAGTTGACCCATGGATTGTTTTTGTTGTTGTTATGTGCTGTGGAGTCAGACCTGACTCATAGCGACCCATTCTTGGGTTTCCGAGGTGGTATCACTACTGAAGTAGATTGCCTAACCTTCCTTCCGAGGAGTGGCTGGTGAGTTTGAACCGCCAGCCTTCTGGTTAGTGGTCAAGTGCCTTAGGCACTACACTACCAGACCTCCTGACCCATGGATTAGTAAATAAGAAAAGTCTATGTAGATAACAAACCTAAGTGGCTGATTGAAAATTAAGGTGGAGTACAACCACTTTGGAAAGCAGTTTGGCAGTATCTATTATACTAAAGCTGAATGCATACCCTAGGAATGAGCAATTCCAAAAACAAACAAAGAGGAGAAAAAAAAAAAAAAAAATCACTGTCATGGAGTAGATTCTGAGTCACAGCAACTTCCACTAGGTTTCCTTCATAGCAACACTCTTCATAATATCTTCAAACTGGAACTACACAAAAGACCATCAGTAGTTGGCTAGAAAGATTGTAATATATTCACACAAAGGAATGCTGTTAAAAATAGTAATGAATATCCTGCAACTAGAAGTAATAATTGAGATGACTCTCACAAACATAATTTTAAACAAAGTAAGACAAAGACAAAAGAATACATATTGTGTGAGTCTATTTATAAGAAATATAAAAACAAGAGAAACTAAATTATGCTGTTAGAAATCAGGATAGTGGTTACTCTTATGGGGAGTTGACAATGACTTGATAGTGGATAGTATGAGGAGGTGTTTTTTGTTTTGTTTTTAATCATGCTAGTAATTTTCTATTTTTTTCATACAGGGTCAATTAAATTTATGAAAATTCATCAAGCTGTATATTTAGATATACACTTTTCTGTTTGTATGTTACAGTCAATAAAAAATTAAGAAATCAAGATTTGCTGATGTTCAATACTTGATTTGAGAATGTTCCATGATTCTTTATTCCATGGCTTAAACACACATAAGTACACCAGGCAAGAGAAAGTTCCCAAAAAGTGTTTTCCCAAAACAAGTTTTAGTGTATATTACTCAGTTCCTGAATAAATGCCAGAAAACACATTGTTTGTACCCATTGTTAAAATTCATGCAATGTAAATGTTACTGTTTTAAGCATACCCTTATGCTGGGAGAAATAAATGCTCTATTTGCTCCAACATGCAAATTTCTAGCTAGCATAACTATATTCTAATATTTTGCTTATAAGAAGTTGAATTAGTATAAGAAAAATATTTTATATCTCCATTTCATATTGATGTTCAATATTACCATCTGTCCCTTCAACCCATTTTTGGACATACTGAACAAATATATTGCCACCTAGTGGTGACTCAAGCTGCAGACAAGATAAATTTGTAATGGGTGTTATTTTAAAACTTGTATACATTGACTTCGGAAGGAAGGTTGGGCAATCTACTTCGGTAGTGATACCGCCTCGGAAACCCAAGGAGGGGTCTCTATGAGTCGGATCCGACTCCGTGGCGGTGTTTTTTTTGTTTGTTTGTTTGTTTTATATATATACATTGACTTATAAAGTCACATTCACATTATAATATCAGTCCTTTAAATTTTTTCTTTAAATGAAATGTGACTTTACATTTTTGAATTCAACTTTACAAATTTGAAATATTACTTTATATTCTTGTCTTAGTATTTATTAAGATGACTTAGTCCTCATGTGAAAATTATACACTTATGTTATCCATGTCTTCTGCAATAAAAGTGTTAGAAGTTTTAAAATGCTTACTGGAATTTGGTTACATGGGGCCATTTTTGATGGGGAGAAAAACGTGGTCTGGTTAAAATATTTTCTTTTTACATTTTGGAGCGTCCCCTCCCCCCCCCTTTTTTTTAAATTAAATGTGCTCAGTTTTCTTTGTGAAAAGACAATCTCACAACACTCCCTAAAAATACTTTTTTTTTTTTTTTTTTACAGCTTCCTTCAGTTGGTAGTTAGAGTGTTGCAAAATAGTAAGCTAATTGCCATAATGGATTAATTTCCCAGAGTAATGAACATGTCAAATGTACTTTTAGTTCTATCAATTTTCTCTAAAGCCAGGTCTCCAAAGAGATGTTATTTTGGTCTTCAAAACAGCATGCATAAACTTAGCGTCAGGTTTAAGGCTCCCTGGTGCTTCTCCCTCCATTGTCTGCTGATGTCCTAAGTTTTGTGGAGAAATACCATGACTGAACAAATCTTCTTTCCTGTAGAAGTATCTTGGACAGTCCTCAACCAGAAGAATTTTATCTTTTTTTCCTTCATCATTATGTTTCATATTATCAGTTACTTTTATTGTTCATTTATCTTTTTTTATCTTCCTGGATTCCTTTGTCTTTACCCACTTCCTACTTTCCACCTTAACCCTTTCAGGGCAGAGATATATTTATCCTCTTCTCCCTTTCTCCTCTCTGTGCAAGTCCCTGTGATTGCTGCCGGTAAGAAGGGCAGGATATAAAGTAATTAAGATGCCATTCCCATCCCCAAAGAGCTTGCACTTTAATGACTGTGATGTTCTTTGGGCTTTAAAGAATCAACTACCAAAAGCTGTAAAAATTGATGAAATTAATATATTTTCTCGTATAACTGACAAGGTTTAATTATACCATGAAAGCTTACTGTTTTCTCTAAAAACAATGCATAAATGTAAGGTTATTCCATTTTCCAAATTTCACATTTGCATATAACTTGTTATTTAAAAATCAAGTTGCTGTGCCTTCTCTAAACTGAGTGTTTGGATTGTAATCCTTATCTACTGATCCTTTTACAGGAGAAGGTAATCAAAAGAGTCAGGGAGCAGGTAAGGGCTATATGTGAGAGGTTAGAGGGCTCTTCAAGGGCTCCTGAAGTCACCTTTGTAAGCAGCTCATGCCAGCAATGCAAAAAATAAAATGATTTTCTGGAATATTAGCATCTACCTTCACATTAATGCAAAATACATATGTAGAAACACTATTAATTAGCTGCAAATTAATTTATAGGAGCAGTGCAGAATGTTAAATACCTTTGCAAAAGAAAAGGCGTGTATTTTTTTCATTATTTTTCCGTACAGAAGTATTTTATATCTGTAGTCAAGTTGTTGCCAATATAACTTAGTATCCTGGTAGTTTATGAAAGCAGTAAAAAAAAGGTCAGTTAGCATTATTTGGTATTGCATGTATGATGTTTCAAGTTATTTGCCTGACTGTTTGGACTAATCTTCCTAAATTTCAGTCATGTTAGGCTGTTTCATTGGCCACAATCATGTAAAAGTACGAATTATAATTCCTGAAATGCTACACAAAAATGGATAACTTTACTAGTTATAAAATATAAACTTCCTCCAAACACAAACATGTATTAAAATGAAAAAAAGACATTCACTTAGGTAACAAACATTCATTAATCTTCTACTATTTGCACTGTTAGAGATTTTCAATATCATGTATGAAATGTCTCCTCCCTTCCTTAAAGAACATAGTCCAGAAGAAATGACACAAAGATCTACTGATATGAGTGGACTAGAATATGCTACTTGTCTTATCATTACTGCTCAGTCTCTTTTCTTAACTCCCACTGTCCTCTGATTTCTCATTATAATTGATATTCCTAGGGATTCTTTCCTCGTCTTGTTAGTTCTCATTATTCCTGAACAATTTCTTTTCTTATAATTGGTTTTAACTATCCCCTCTATTCTGGTGAGACTTTGATCTTTTTTTGAAACAAGACGTTTCCCTCAATTCTCTCTCCATAGTGTACAGAACAGCTCTCCTGGATGCTCCATGCTCTTTTCAAACAAAATTTATCCAAAACAGAATTTAAATCTTACCCGCCTCATCTTCCTCTATTTCCCTATCTTAAATAAGTAAATAAACAGAAGAATAGTATAATTGTCTTAGGTAGACTTCTCCAGAGGGACAGAGCAATGGTATATGTATTGTTGTTAGTCACAGTGACGTCAGTCTCTACTCATAGCAAATAGAATTATACTCCATAGAGTTTTGGGGGCTATCACCTTTCAGAAGTAGATTACCGGGCCTGTTTTCTGAGCCATCTTTGGATGGGTTCAAACAACCAACCTTTTGGTTGGAAATAGAGTGCTTAATAGTTTGTGCTACCTAGACGTGCTCTCTCTCTCTCTCTCTCCCTCCTTCCACATGTGTGTGTGTATGCACTGTTTGTATGTGTATATATGTGTTTTTGTGTGTGTGTGTGTGTGTGTGTCTGTGAATATATATAAGTACATAGAGTGAAACCCTTGAGATCCAGAACTCTACAGGATGCTCTGGTTTTCCAGATTTTGCTAGTTTTCTGACATTGACTGAGTATAACTTATTATTATCAAAATGATATCACTTCTCTATCATTCTATCCTAGTGGAAAATATTTGAGTTTTCCTTCTCTGATAGGTTTCTGTCATATACAGATTCTGGCTTTCACAGTTTTCCTTTACATATAAATACTATATACTTATGTAGAGAAAGGGTGAAATAGATTTATTTTAAAGAATTGTCTAAGTGAATTGTGGGGGCTGGCAAGTCCAAAATCTGTAGGTCAGATGACTGAAGACGCCTGCCAATTTGTATGCCAAATCTGTGGATGAGGCAGTGGGAAAAGGGAAGAGTGAGGGACTGTTGGTAAATTGCCTATTTATAGTCTGAAGGCAGAAAACACTGTAAGGAAACTCCCATTTTTGCTCTTAAGGCCTTCAACTAATTAGTTGAGGCCACTCCTCAGAAGAAAGGTTGGGCAATCTACTTCTGTAGTGATACTGCCTCGGAAACCTGAGGAGGGGTTGTTATGAGTCAGGTCCGACTCGATGGCAAACAACAACAACAATTTCAAATTATGGAAGATAATTTGTTTTACTTAAGGTCAACCAATTTAATCACATGTAACTACATCATAACAGCATCTTGACTAGTTTGACCAAACAACTGGATATCACAGTCTTGCCAAGTTGACACATGAAATTAACCATTACAATCATAGTGTAGCTAGTGACCACAGCCTGATCTTAAGGGTTACCCAGGATCTCTCCTTTGTCTTTCTCTCAATAGTCAGTATGTGTACCTCTCTACCCTGTCTCTTTAATATACCTTATAGCTTTGTGTCTTTCCCTTTACCACTGCCTGAGCTCATTCATTAATTTAGGAAATATCTCTGAAAAGACTTCTACCTCTCAAGCCTTCATCATCTTGTTCCATAATCTCCTGTCTCGTGCTTCTAATATCATTCCCATAAAACACAGACGTTTTCCTACTTTCTTCCAGTATATTGAATGAAATGAAAATTTGGTCCTGTTATTTCTCTGATGAGCTACCTCTCTTGATTTTTCATCTGTCACCTCAAAAGTGGTTCTCACATATTACAGTAAAAAAGGGAAAAGAGTTGTCAGGAGACTGTTGAGTTGTGATATTGGTAATCTTTTGGGCATCTAATCCTAAATTAGAATTGATATAAAATCAGAGAGAAAAGTCCCATCTATTACCCTTTTTCCACACTTTACCAGAGCACCATGTTAGAATAACTTTGAATAGACAGATATCAGTAAATTTGATTACTTCCTTTTGTTCCTTTCTTCTTCACATAACTGAGGAAAAATGGATGAAGTATATATGTCTTCCTATATTTGATGTATTTAATATTTTTTAACCCAGGGGCAATGAGACAGCTAATAATAGCAGATTTTGAATATCAAGCCTCTCAGGACAAAAAGAAAACTGCTAAATCAGCAGAATGTCCCCAGTACCACCCTCTCTTCATTTTGATGAATGGATGGAATGGTGTGATGGGAGGGAAATGGAATTGACATGGGATAATTGTAATGTTACACTTCCAAAGTGTTAGTGGAAGCTCCTTTGTCTGATTTAGCCCTATGACAACATGGCACATGGTAGATAATCTGCCTGATAATATATTCTAAGACACCTCAAGTCATATGCTGTTTTAATTGTCGCAAGAGCTTATAGGCCATGAATGTAAGGGGTATGTACAGATCCTGGAACATACTGATTTAAAGCAGACATTCAATATGCCAGACAGATAAATCCAGTGTTGCTCCTGTTGAAGCTGCATTGGGCATTGAAATCTTGCTTTCATCTTTGCTTGTCTCACACTCTTCCCTCTCCACTTTCTGGATGCCCCTGCAGCTGATGAACCAACCTTGGGGAGCCCAATATTTAATCCACTAACATATGCAATAAAATCTATACTTTTTAATATGGTATACTAAGCCCTTTAGACTTCTGTTTCTAATTTTCTATTCTGATCTGTTGCTTTGCACTTCTCTCTCAGCCTTGATTTACCTTGCCTCTTCTCCCTTTCACCTCCTGCACTCTGCACCAGCCCACTGATAATGTATCAAGCTACTTCAAAAGAATTGCCTTCACTCACAGAACTCCTTCTGCATTTCCACCTCCCAAACCCTTTCTCCATCCACCTATTACACCTCTAAGGCCTTAGCTCACAAAGATCATCATCCAATAGAGTTGACCAATTCCTGGTATGTTATATCACTGCGTACTAGATACACTTCCAAAGCAGTTTTTGTAAAATTGTATTGCATTACAGTACTTATTATTAGTTAGTTTCCTTTGAATATGGTAAATATAGAGTAATGAGCATCTATATCCTCCTATCCACAATTTATCATTTTTAAAATTTTGATCTATTTCATTTTTTAAAAGTAAACCACTTTCATATAAAAAAAATTCTGCTTATTATAAATAATTCAAATAATACTGAAAACTGGGAGATGAATATTTTAAAAAACTAAATATTTTATCCCCCAGAATAAACTCCATTACCATTTGATGATTATCATCCAAGCCATTTTAGTAAACATATATACAGATAGGCTGAGGAAGGCAGGTTGATGGAAATTTTATTAAAACAAGATCATATTACAGATATTATTTATATGATTTAACAGGAGAAAAAGAATCTAACGTACATCTGAAAGAACTACTTTCTTTCAAGTAAATTGTTGCTCATGAAAAGAAAGATATTATTTAAAAGACTCTTCTAAGTTTTCAGAATAAATTTACAAAAACCATTAACATATTGGACTCAGGCTTTTTATTTCCTCCCAAAGACATTTAAGTTTTAGATGGTATTAATTAACTTCCTGCTATGGAACACGAAGACATGAACACCTTTGTACTTCTATCAATCCATTAACAACCTGCAATATGCAGATGAAACAACCTCTCTCGGTGAAAGCAGAGGGACTTGGAGTGCTTAATGATGAAGATCAAAGATTGCAGCCTTCAGCATGAATTACACTTCAACATAAATAAAATAAAAACCTTCACAACTGAACCAATAAGCAATATCATGATAAATTGAGAAGATATTTATGTTTGCAAGGGTTTATTTTACTTGGTTCCACAATCAACATCCATGAAAACAACACTCAAGAAATGAAATGATTTATTGCATTGGGCAATTCTTCTGCAAGAGACCTCTTAAAAATGTCACAGAGTCAAAGGACTTATCTCTAGAATTTATAGAAAATTCCAATACCTCATAACAAAAAGACAAATAATCCAGTTAAAAAATGGGCAGAAGACATGAATAGACACTTCACCAAAGAGGATATTCAGGCAGCCAACAAACATATGAAGAAATTCTCATGACCATTAGCCATTAGAGAGATGCAAATCAAAACAACAAGATACCATCTTGCCCAAGCACCAGTAGCAAAGTTCAACAAGGCAGAAACTAACAAATGCTGGCGAGGATGCGGAGAGTTTGGGACTCTACTGCTGGGGGGACTGTAGAATGGTACAACCACTGTGGAAAGCAGTATGGCAATTCCTTAAAGAGTTGGAAATAGAAATACCATTTGATGCAGCCATTCCATTACTAGGTATACATCCTAAAGAAGTGAGAGCCGTGACAAGAACAGACATATGCATACCCATGTTCATTACAGCACTATTTACAACAGCAAAAAGTTGGAAACAATCTAGGTGTCCATCAACTGAGGAACTTATAACCAAACTATGGTACATACACACAATGGAATACTATGCAACCCTGAAGAATAATGTAGAATCTGCAAAACAATGCATAACATGGATAAACTTGGAGGACATTATGCTGAATGAAATAAGTCAATCACAGAAGGACAAATACTGTACTAGTCCATTGTTGTAAAAGTCACGGAACAGTTTATGTATGGAAGGAAAATTTCTTTGTTGGTAACCAGGGATAGGAGGTAGGGTAGGGAACACTATTAGATAGGTAGAGATAAGTAACGATTTGGGTGAAGAGAAGGGCAATGTACCAAATGTGAGTGATCAACATGGCATTATTGAGGAAGAGGAAGACATAGAGAGGTACATGGGAGGTGTAGCCAACAAAGATGAACCTCTTTGCACGTACAGTACTGCATTCTCAGTGAAGGCAAACACGGGTAGACAGGTGGATAGACAGGTGGACAGGCTGAACTATTAGGTATGTCTATGCAGCAGGGAGTGTACCCAAGACCATGCAAAGGGTTGGCAGACAATGGTTCTACAAGTGTATGTGTATATTTTGTAAGAATTCCCAGGGGTATAGTAGAGCTAACAAGGGACAAGGTTGTAGTCACTCCTTGGTCACAGCCAGCTACCCAGCGGGATCACATAATTGAATCTGTGGGCTCGGACCATAGTCACAGGGGATATCAAGCTCAATTGGAATAACATATGGAATAACATACTACACAAAACATTGTTCCACCTCCTATGTTGGTGAGTAGAGACTGGGATCTTAAAAGCTTTCAAGGAGCCACCTAGATGCAACAATGCGTGTCTCCTCATCCAGAGCAAAGAAGAGTGAAGAAAACCAAGGATTCACGGAAACAATTAGTCCTCACAACTGGTACACCATGCGATCCTCAACCTATATGACTATGAAACTAGAAGAACTAGATGGTGTCTGGCTACTACTGTCATCCACTTGGAAGGGGATCTATGTCGGAGATCCTGGATAGAGAGGGAGAACAATGTAGAACAAAATTCAATCATTTGGGAAAAAAAAAGGGGGTGGGGACCAGGTTTGCTGGTCTGATAGAGCCTGGTGGAACCACTCAGACTATGGCCCCAGCTGTCTTTCAGGTCTGGAATTGAACCTACCTATGGCTTCCATCCAAACAAAAGACAGGCATATGAGTTGAACATGTACCTGAAGTAGATCCACTCCTTGGAGAGAACAATCAAGGGAGAAAGAAGGGCTGTTTATGCACAGAGAGTCAGTTTAGTTCATGCGGCAGGAGTTCATGGAGGGATGGACACAGGGAAAAGGTGACTATCGGGAAGAAGTGGGAGGGGAGCTGTTGCATTGGGGTAAATTTTAGTCGATGTCATGAGACAACATGTGTAGGAACTACTGTATGGAAAGTGAATTTGCTCTGTAAACTTTCACCCAAATAACAATTAAAAAAAAAAAAAAGTCACAGAGCAAAGATGTTACTTTGAGGAATAAAATGTTCCTGACTCATGCTATAGTATTTTCAATTGCCTTATATGCATGCAAAAGCTGTCAAATGAATAAAGAAGACAGAAGAAGAACTGATGCTTTTCAATTGTGGTGTCAGTGAAGTGTACCACAAACTATCAGAAGAACAAACAAATCTGTCTTGGAAGGAGTACAGCCAGAATGCTCCTTAGAAATGTTTCACATACTTTGGGCATATTATCAGGAAGGACCAATCCCTGGAGAAGGAAATCATGCTTGGTAAAGGAGAGGATCACCGAAAAAGAGGTAGAACCTCAATGAGATGTATTGACACAATGGCTACAACAATAGGGTCAAACATAAGAATGACTATGAGGATGGCACAGGATCAGAAAATATTTTTTCTTGGGTACATGGGGTTACTATGAGTCAGAACCAACTCAATGGCACCTGTCAAAAACAACAACATACTTCTATTTCTATTTTCCTGCTTTTTTTTTTTTGCTGATTATATTATTAATTTTATATTGTCAGTGTTTCAATATCCATGTCTTGTTATTATTATAATATAATTTCAATCTAAGGAAAAATTATCAACTGTAAAAAATACCCATTTACCCTATATCTGTTGCTGTTGTTGTTATGTGCCGTCAAGTTGGACCTGACTCATAGCGACCCCTCCTTGGGTTTCTGAGGCAGTATCACTATGAAAGTAGATTGCCCAACCTTCCTTCTGAGGAGTGGCTGGTGGGTTTGAACTTCCAGCCTTTTGGTTAGCAGTCTAGTGCCTTAGCCACTACACTA
>NW_006921789.1:4391397-4401590 GCF_000298275.1 Orycteropus afer afer
GCATTGTAAATTTTGGTCAATGACATGAGACAAAGTATATGTGAACTGCTGTATGAAAAGTGAATTTACTCTGTAAATCCTCACCCAAATCCTAAAAAACAAAAAAAAAAAAAAAAAAACTGTGCCATTAGGCTTCTTTTTTAAAGCACACAGGTCAGCTATTTTTCAGACTGCCCCTTAGTAACGCTGTATGTTACTAATAAGACAAGCAGACTTTCCAAAGTCACTTCTTCCTGGCTACTTTATTTTCATTCAGGAAAGGTGGAATTTCTGTGAATTCTCACATCTACGAGATGAGCACCTTTGTAGAGTTTTCATGTTATGCGCTGCATTTTCTTTCCCTGAGGTCCTTAGTTTTCAGTCCTAGCTACATGTTAGTATTACCTATGTAACTTTCAGGACTGGATGTCATTCTAGCCACAATTTTGTACTTGATAGGGGAATACTACTATCATCATTTAAGACTTTGTTAAATATTCAATACTAGAGATCACTCTATCTGCTCAAGTCAGATGAGACTTTGTTCTTTGGCTGATTCTTCAAATCAAGTTGCTATGGAGCCTTCATATTTTAAGAAGCAATAGTCTTTCAATGCCTCTGCTTCTTCCCAACAGCTATTTTTATTACTTCCCAGTGAGAAGAATAAGAATAACGGGTACTCATTTATTTGTGTCTCTCCAACTTTGGAAGTATTAGTGAGAATCCTAAAGTCAGTATTTTGAGAGACTAGCTACATTGTTCATGGTCTTATCAAAACTCCCTTGTCATTCCAAAAGCATATTTATTTCCAAATATGTACAAGTTTGAAAAATTATTGTATTAATTTGTCCTCATATTTGGTTGCTGTTGATCATTTTCTTCTTGTTGCTGTTTATTTATTTTTTTTTTATCGTGCAAGGTGTTGAATAAGAGAAGATATTATATGATGTAGTTTTAACCTATCATCTTAAACCCAAACAGCCTGTATTCATTTATATTTATAAACATAAATATACCCATGTTTTTCTAATGGATTTATAAAACCCCAGAATCTCAGATCTTTGTTTTTGTTGACTTAAGACATAGCAAGCAGTATGCCTGATACATAAGTACTCAGTAAATAATTGTTGAATGAATTTTTTTAAAAAGTATAATGAGAAAATAGATGGAAGAATATCTAAAGTTTATTCACTTAATCAAAACCTTGAATCTTCATTGAAAGTGTATGCCATCATTTGCTTGAGCATCAATCACAGAGCACAAAATTATATGCATTATCCAATTATTTCTGAAGCTATCTCCACATTTACTGAATCTCACTGAGATCTTGTGTACTAAGCCCTACCCCAAATATCTATTTGTCAGGCCCATGATAGCATTCATAATGAAGGCTTTCCCTGAGTTAGAAATAAGATGTGTTCCAATGTCTTTAAGGATTTGTAGGTAAGTCAGACCAGGAGCACACAATTCTTTCTTCACCTTACTTTGGTGCAAGTAAAGCCTTTTTCATCATTTAAAAACTGTACATGCAGCAAGTGCAGGTGATTGTGATGAAGAATTCGTTGAGAGTGGGAGTTGGTTCAATAATTTCAAAGTGAGGGCAAATTTACATAACATTAAAGGGGAATTATGAGTTGTCCATCAGTCACATATTTGTAGAGACTGCCTGTACTTGCTAATTTATCAAACATCCTTTCTCTCCTTTTTGGTAACTAATAGATACATTCTTTTATTCTCTCCTGAAAGATACCTTAGAATTCATAAGAAGTCAAATTCATTACAAATCCCAAAAGTAAACAAAACATCTATTGGAAGATTGTGTAAAAACTGCAAATTCCTTTCTTTTTGTAAAAATTTCTTTCCTGCCAAGGTTTAAAAAAAAAAAAAAAAAAAAAAAGCTATTTTGCTCTCAATCTGTATCACAGTGTCCCTTTGAGAAGCAATATTCATTGTCATAGTATGTTCCACTGCGAATAAATAAAATTAAAACTTATCTTAAGGTTTCATTATGGACATGCAGATGATGTGGGCATAGAGACCTACTCATTCCTGATGTGCTCATCCAAAGTGCCTTGGCCATTTCTTCTGCCTAGGTGACTAGGTGACTAGACTTAGGTGACTAGCCACATAGGTTTACAATTATCCCAAGGTCTCCCACTGACCTGTCATTTTGTTGTTGTTGTTAGGTGCCATCGAGTTGTCTCTGACTCATAGTGACCTTATGCACAGCAGAAGGAAACACCGCCCGGTCCCATACAAGCTCTGTAATCCCTGGTATACTTGAGCCCATAGCCACAGCCACTGTGTCAATCCATCTCGTTGAGGGCCTTCCCCTCCCTGGTCGATCCTCCACTTTACCAAGCATGACATCCTTCTCCAGGGAATGGACCCTTCTGACAATATGACCAAAGTAGGTAAGAAGAAGTCTGGCCATTCTTGCTTCCAAGGAGCATTCCAACTGCACTTCCTCCAGGACAGATTTTCTAGTATTTTCAGCATTCTTCTCCAGCACCACAATGCAAAAGCATCAATTCTTCTTCAGTCTTTCTTATTCATTGTTCAGCTTTCACATGCTTATGAGGCAATCGAAAATACCATGGCTTATATCAGGCGCACCTTAGTCCTAAAGGAAACATTTTAGCTCCTCAGCACTTGAAACAGGTCCTTCACAGCCAATATGCCCAGTGCTATACATCTTCTGATGTCCTGGCTGCTGCTTCCATTTGAATCAATTGTAGAACCAAGCAATGTGAAGTCTTTGACAACTTCAATCTTTTCTCCATTTATCATGATGCTGTTTATAGGTCCAGTTGTGAGGATTTTTTTTTTTTTCCTTTATATTGAGGTGTAATCCATACTGCAAACTGTATTCTTCAATCTTCATCAGTAAGTGTTTCAAGTCATCCTCAATTTCAGGAAGCAAAGTTGTGTCATCAGCATATTGCAGGTTGTTAATGATTCTTCTTCCAATCTTGATGCCACATTTTTCTTCATATAGTCCAGCTTCTTGGATTATTTGCTCAGCACACAGATTGATTGAGTATGGTGGATACAACCCTAATCCTCTCTCTTCTTGATTTTAAACCATGGAGTGTCCCCTTGTTCTGTTCAAACGACAGCCTCCTGGTCTATATACAGGTTCCTCATGAGTTCAATTGAGAGTTCTGGAATTCCCATTCTTATCAATATTACCCACAATTTGTTATGATCCACATAATCAAATGCTTTTGCATAGTCAATAAAACAACTAAACATCTTTCTGGTATTCTTTCCTTTGAGCCAAGATCCCTCTGACATGAGCAATGATATCCCTTGTTCCACATCCTCTTCTGAACCTGCTTGCACTTCTGGAAATTTCTCTGTCAATATACTGCTGCAGCTGTTTTTGAATTATCTTCAGTAAGATTTTACTTGTGTGCAATATTAATGATATTGTTTGATAATTTCCACATTCTGTGGGATCACCTTTCTTTGCAATGGGTACAAATATGGATCTCTTTCAGTCAGTTGGCCAGGCAGCTATCTTCCAAATCTCTTGGCATAACCAAGTGAGTACCGCCAATGTGGCATCAGTTTGTTGAAACATCTCAGTGAGTATTCCATCAATTCCTGGAGCTTTGTTCTTTGCCAATTCCTTCAGTGAAGCTTTGACTTCTTCTTTCAGTAACATTGGTTTTTGATCATATGCCACCTCATGAAGTGGATGAAGATTGACCAGTTCTTTTTGGTACAGTGATTCTGTATATTCCTTCCATCTTCTTTTGATGCTTCCTGCATCATTCAATACTTTGCCATAGAATCTTTCAATATTGCAAGTCGATGTTTAAATTTTTTCTTTGGCTCTTTCAGCTTGAGAAATGCCAAGTGTATTCTTCTCTTTTGATTTTCTAACTCCAGGTATTTGCACATTTCATCATAGTAATTGGCTTTGTCTGCTTGACCTGCCCTTTGAAATCTTCTGTTCAGCTCTTTTTCTTGTCATTTCTTCCATTTGCTTTAGCTATTCTCCTTTCAAGGACAAGTTTCATTGCCTCTTCTGACATCCATGTTGGTTTTCTTCTTTTCTCATCATTTTAATGACCACTTGCTTTCTTCGTGGATGATGTTCTTGATATCATCCCACAATTCTTCTGGTTTTCGGTCATTGGTGTTCAGTGCATCAAATCTATTCTTTAGATTGTCTCTAAATTCAGGAGGGATATATTCAAGGTCATATTTTGGCTTTTGTGGACTTGTTTTAATTGTCTTCAATTTCAAGTTGAACTTGGCTTATGAGCAGTTGATCAGTTGATGGTCTGTTCCAAATCAGCTCCTGGGCTTATTTTGGCCTTATCTTGCCTCAGAAGTAGTCAATCTGATGTGTGTGTATTCCATCTGGTGAAGTCCAAGTATAGCCACCATTTGTGTTGTTGAAAAAAGGTATCTGCAATGAATAAGTCATTGGTCTTGCAAAATTCTATCATATGATCTCCAGTGTTATTTCTGTCACAAAGGCCAAATGTTCCAACTACCAATGATTCTTCTTTGTTTCCAACTTTTGCATTCCAGTCACCAGTGATAATTAACATGTCTTGACTCCACATTCGGTCAATTTCAGACTGCAGAACTTGATAAAAAATCTTCAATTTCTTTATCTTTGGCTTTGGTAGTTGGTGCATAAATTTGAATAACAGTTGTATTAACTTGTCTTCCTTGTAGGCATATTGATTTTATCCCATCACTGCCAGCAATGCACTTCAAGACAGATCTTGAAATATTTTCTGTGATGATGAATGCTATGCTATTCCTCTTCAATTTGTCATTCCTGGCATGGTAGATCATATGGTTGTCTGATTCAAAATGGCCAAAACTCATCCATTTCAGCTCACTAATGCCTAAGATATCAATCTTTATATATTCCATTTTATTTTTGACAACTTCCAATTTTCCTAGATTCATACTTCATACATTCCATGTTCCGATTATTAATGGATGTTACAGCTGTTTCTCCTCAATTTGAGTTGTGCCATGTCAGCACGTGGAGGTCCTGAAAGACTTACTTTATCCATATCATTAAGGTTGGTTCTACTCTAATGAGGCAGCTCTTTCCCAGTCCTATTTTGAGTGCCTTCTGACCCCAAATGCTCATCATCTTACATTGTGTTAAACAATGTTTTTGAGCTATTCATAAAGTTCCCCAGTAATATATCAGACAATGTTTCTCTGCTATTCATAAGGTTTTGCCTGGCCAATTTTTGAGAAGTGGATAGTCTCTTCCTTCGTCCTAGTCTGTCTCAGTCTCTAAGCTGCATTGAAACCTGTGTACCATGTGCAACTCTGCTGGGTCTGAAACACTAGTAGCACAGCCTCAAGCCTCACAGCAACATACAAGTCCCACAGGATGACAAACTGACAGACAAGTTTGTGTTCCTTAGCTGTTGGAAACCTTTGAGCCCTCCCCTTACCTAATTCCTACCTGAAACCTGTCACTTTGTGGTACCCAGACACTCCCTCCCTTTCCTGGCTCTAGGGGGCTTGGGTTGGGACTAGCCTTGCCTCTTGCCCCTTTTTACTTGGACATCCTGCTGCTCCAGAGGTCCCCGACCTCTCCCACTAATGCCTAGGATATTGATATTTATGCATTCTATTTCATTTTTGACAACTTCCAATTTTCCTAGATTCATACTTCCTACATTCCTTGTTCCTATTATTAATGGATGCTTGCAGCTGTTTCTCCTCAATTTGAGTCATGACACATCAGCAAATGGAGGTCTCGAAAGCTTTACTTTATCCATATAAGTAAGGTTGGTTCTTTTCTGATGATACAGCTCTTTCCCAGTCATATCTTGATAGCCTTCTGACCTAAGAAGGTCATCCTCCTGCACCATATTGGATAATGTTTCTGAGTTATTCATAAAGTTGTGCAGTAATGTATCAGACAGTGTTTCTCTGCTATCCATAAGGTTTTTCCTGGCCAATTCTTTGAGAAGTGGATAGTCTCTTCCTTCGTCCTAGTCTGTCTCAATCTCTAAGCTGCATTGAAACTTATGCACCATGTGCAACCCTCCTGCCACTTGAAACACAGCCTCAAGCCTCAAAGCAACATGCAAGCCACCACAATATGACAAACTGACAGACAAGTTTGTCTCCCTTAGCTGTTTGAAACCTCACTGCCCTCCACTTACCTGAATCCCTGGCTCTGCTCTGTTCTGTCATCCTCTCTGGCTTCTCTTTCCCCCATGTTCCTGGCTGGTGTGGGTGGGGCCTGTGTCCCTCCCCTTACCTGAATCCCTGGCTGCTGCTCTGCTCTGTCATCCCCTCTAGCTTCACTTTCCCCTGATTTCCTGCCGGTTGCGGCTCCTGTCATTTTAGCAATGGATTTATTGAATTGTTGTTTCTTTTAATTCAGTTTTTATTCAGCTCTGAAACTGAATAACTATTATAATTTCTCTCTGACAGCTTTTAAAGACAATACTTTCTTATACATATTTGAAATCTTTTAACTAGGGAGTCTTGTTAAAATTGAATAAATGTAAAAATACAAGTCCTCTGAAAAAGAGAGATGGATGGCAAACACCTAAAGATAAATGCTTTATACACTTTTTAAAAAGGTCTATTCATCCAAGTTTTGCCTATAGAAAATGGTTACAAGGAGGACATGATGATAAAATAAAATAGAAGAAGCCCCTTAAACTTACCTGACCATAATAATTATGAACAAATGAGTGAAATGACTTAACCAATTAATTAATTTTCATTTCAATAAAAACTTGTTTGACATTTCTGGCAATAATACTATTTGATAAGTGAAAATGGAGGAATTAAAAAAAACAAAACAGAATAGAGTGAAATAAGATGGAAAAAAATGTTAGGATCTGTGGTAGGTTAAATTAAAAACCCCCCAAAGATGTCCATTTTCTAATCCCTAGAAAGAAAGAATATGATACCTACATGACAGAAGGGATTTTGCTGATTTGATTAATTTAAGGATCTTGAAATAGGAAAAATATCCTAAATTATGTTGGTGGGTCCAATGCAATCACAAGGATCTTTATAAAAGAGTTGCAAGAGATTCAGTGAGGGAAGGCACTATGATTGAAACAGTGATTGGAGTTATGTGGCCTGAAACCAAGGAATATCAGCAGTCCCTAGAATTTGAAAAAGGCAAGAAACAGATTCTCCCCTGGAGCTTCTACAAGGAACAAGCTCTTTAGACACCTTAAGCTTAGCTGAGTGACATTGATTTTGGATTTCTAGCCTCCAAAACTGTAATATAACAAATTTGTTTTCTTTTAATACAATAAAGTTGTGTTAATTTGTTACAGCAGCAATAGGAAACTGCATAGTAAAACCTGTGAAACTGGGGACCTACATGTGTGGAAACCCATCAAAGAAGAAAAACTCAAATATTTCCCACTAAAATCAATGATAGAAAAGTGTAAGACTGCATGCACCCTGTCAAAGGCAGAAAATTTGCTAGACCTGGAAAAACAGTCCCATTGAACTCCAGCTCTCACAGATTTCACTGCATAGGATTTAAAATGCTATTCCAAAAGGACCTACATAGTATCTAGAAATAATTCGCAAAGACTAGTTGATATAGGCAGAGATGCAATGCTTTTTATGTCACTTTCTCAAAATACATGATAAAGCTATTTCTCATCATCCTGTAAGATTTTGATGGTATGCAACTTTTAGATATGTTTCATATTTGGCTTAAAGTTTTGTGTATTTGTGAATACATATATGTGTGTGAAGTGCTTCATAGCTCTCAGCAACATAATTAATGTTGTTGTTTATTTATTTGCAAAAACATCTCTGATGTAATTACATTTTATTTCCTTTATGAAATACAGCCCCCTGATTATGATGGCAGGCATGCTATTTGAAATGTTAGTCTCTATGATCAAGATATTTGCCACATCAAAGAAAAGCTACTAATTCCCATAGAGTTTTCACACCTGAAAATTAACCCAATTTGTTTGGCAAATCTATTGCATGCAAATTTCAAAATCAATCATATAAATAGAGGTATCTTAATAAAGGATTTTTCAAAAAGTTCAAATATTCTCTACAGATTCAATTCCTCAAATGCCCCACAACACACATGCATATGTTTCACAGTCTATCAGGAGATTAGTCACTTAACAAATGCTATACTATAGAATGTTTTTAGAACTATTTGCCTGACATGGGAGAGGGCTCTGCACAATATTATATAATAACATGCACTTCCTTTTCTCTTAAAAATATTGATTTCATGTTTCTAGAGTTCTTTGGGTATATGCTGTAGTTAAAGGAACAGATGCTGGAGCCAGACTGCGTGAACTAAATCCTAGCTCTATCACTTTTGACTTGAGGTAAATTACTTCATCTCTCTCTTTGCTTCATCAGATAAAAGGGAAAATGATAGCACCTACTTCATTTGGTTATTGTGAGGGTTAAATAAGTTAAAGCATATAATTTATTGCCTTCAAGTCAATTCTAACTCATAACAACCCAATAACACAGAGTAGAACTGGTTTCCAAGCTGTCAATCTTTTGGAAGTAGACTGCCATCTATCTCCCATAGAGTGGCTAGTGGGTTTGAACCATTGATCTTTCAGTTAGCAGCTGGGCACTTTAATCACTGTGACATCAGGTCTCCTTAAAACACATAAAATACTTATTAATAACATAGGACCTTGTACCAGTAAGCCCCCAGTTAGCTATTAAAGTTGAGAAAATAAAATAGTGGTCAATCAATCTCATATATGCACATATAGCTAACATCATATAGTCAGCATTTGTTGAAATCTGCTATGTTCCTAAGGCATTTGACTGCTAACCAGAAGGCTGGCAGTTTAAACCCACCAGGCACTCCTGGGAAACAAGGTTGGGCAATCTACTTCTGTAGTGATACTGCCTTGGTAATCCAAGGAGGGGTCACTATGAGTTGGATTCGACTCCACAGCAGTAAGTCTGTTTTTGTTTGTTTGTTTGTTTTTTGTTTTTCACTATGAGTTGGGTCCGACTCCATAGTACATAACAACAGCAACAACAACAACGTTTTAAGTGAGCTCTGGTGGTATAGTTGTTAAGATATTGGACTGTTAACCAAAAAGGTAGGCAATTAAAATACTTCGAGCTCACCAGCCTCTCTGAAGAAGAAAGATGAGACAGTTTGCCTCCATAAAGATTTACAGCCTTGGAAGCACAGTGGGGTCACTATGAGCTGGAATCAACTTGAAGGCAGTGAGTTTGTCTTTTTGGTTTTGACTATGTTATGTCTAGGCAGCAATCTATCAGTATCACTTATCATAACATCAGTCTTTCTCAGATATGATTGATAGATTACAGTATTATCTTAAATATACTCTTTGAGAACTCCAAAGAGCTAAACACATTTTAAACATTCACAATGCTGCCAGTCATCAAAGTTTAGCACTAACAGATTCAGCACCACAGCTAATATAGGATAAGAAGTATATCATGTTTCCAAAGAAGCAGAGTTCATTCTAAACCTGACTGTGAGCTCAGAAGCCTTAGGACCACAAAATCTTTTCAGAGAATAAAAGAAGCAAATTAAAAAAGAGAGAGATGATGATGAAATCTTTGGTAAAAGAGGAATTCCAGTAAGATGGAAGAATAGGCAGACAAGCTACACAGACCCTGTTCAACAAAGAAAAAGGGAGACAGTTAACACAGATACAGGAGATAATCCTGGATCCCTGAGCTTTGAAAGGAAGGATATAGAAGTGGACTAAACTCCAACTAATAGAAGAACCCGCATGAAAAAACAGAAAAAGGAGACATATGGAGCTGTGGTCTGTCAGCACTGCTGACAGTATGGACAACTTGGATATTGCCAAGTGGTGTTATGATCTAAGAATTAACCTAAAAATCAGCCCTGCTAGCCAAGGGCTACACAGAGGACTGCACTGATGGCTGGTGAATAAAAGTGGAAGCAGGAAAGAGGGAGATGGGCTGAGCTTTGGACTTTTGCCTGTCTGGAGGGCACAGCCATTGTGAATGTTTACAAGTGGTGCAACCATTTTGGATATTTAAAGTGAGAGTGTTCTCCCAGATTCCAGGGACCTAAGAAAAGGATCCACTTGCAAGGAACCACAAGGATATTCAGGACGTGAACAACTGGAAATGTGCGATATTGCCCCTGTATAAGATTATTATACCCCACACCCTCTTGGTGAACGGAGGTGCAGCCATCCCTCACTCCTACCCACCTTCTTTGCTGG
>NW_006921789.1:4411065-4420672 GCF_000298275.1 Orycteropus afer afer
ACTACTTGAAGAAACCATTAGAGATCTACATAAATGGAAGAATGTAACACGCTCATGGATAAAAAGATTGAATATTGTGAAAATGTCAATTCTATCCAAAGCAATCTATATATTCAATGCAATTCCAAACCAAATCCCATCAACATTCTTTAAAGATATGGAAAAACAATCACTAACTTTATATGGAAAGGAAAGAGACCTTAGATAAGCAAAGCACTACTGAAGAAGAACAAAGTAGGAAGTCTCACACTGCCAGATCTCAAAACCTACTGTAGAGCCACAGTAGTCGAAAGTGCCTGGTATTAGTATAATGACAGACACATAAACCAATGGAAGAGAATTGAGAACCCAGAAATAGATCCATCGACCTATGGTAAGCTGATCTTTGACAAAGGTCCTAAATCCATTCAATGAGGGAAGAGATTGTCTGTCTATTTAATAAATGGTGCTGGAAAACTTGATATCCATTTGCATAAAAATGAAACAAGAGCTGTACCTCATATCATACACAAAAATTAACCCAGATGGATCAAAGACTTAAATGTGAAATCTAAAACTAGAAAGTTCTTCAAGGAAAAACTAGGGGCAAATTTAGGGGCCCTAATATATAGTATAAATAGACTATCAAGCATAACCCCAAATGCACAAACATCAGAAGATAAACTAGATGAATGGGACCTTCTAAAAATTCAATTATTACATGATCCCAAAGAACCTACAGATTGGGAAATAAAATATTCAGCAATGACATATCTCACAAGGGACTTATCTCTAGAATTTATAGAAAACTCCAACATCTCAACAACAAAAAGACAAATAATCCAATTAAAATGAGCAGAAGACATGAACAGACACTTCACCAAAGAAGATATCCAGGTGGCCAACCAACATATGAAGAAATGCTCACGATCATTAGCCATTAGAGGGTTGCAAATCAAAAGAATAATGAGATACCATCTTGCCCCAGCACTAGTATCAAAGTTCAACAAGACAGAAAATAACAAATGCTGGCAAAGATGCAGAGAGATTAGAACTCTCATATACTGCTGGTGGGACTGTCAAATGATACAACCACAGTGGAAAGAAGTATGGTGAGTCCTTAAAAAGTTGGAATTAGAAATACCATTTGACCAAGCCTTTCCATTACTAGTTATGTTGTTGTCATTATGTGCTGTTGAGTCAGACCTGACTCAAAAGACCCCTCCTTGGGTTTCTAAGGCAGTATCACTACAGAAGTAGATTGCCCAACCTTCCTTCTGAGGAGTAGCTGGTGGGTTTGAACTGCTAGCCTTCTGGTTAGCAGTCAAATGCCTTAGACACTGTGTTACCAGAACTCCTATTACTAGGTATATATCCTAAAGAAGTGAGAGCCAGGACAAGACAGATATATGCACACCCATGTGAATTATAGCACTAATTATAATAGCCAAAAGATGGAAACAACCTAGGTGCCCATCGACAGAAGAATGGATAACCAGACTATAGCACACACACATACACACACACACAATAGAATACTATGCAACCTTAAAGAATAACATAGAATCTGCAAAACACCGCATAATGTGGATGAACTTGGAGGACATTATGTTGAGTGAAATAAGTCAATCACAGAAGGACAAATATTGTATTAGTCTATTACTGCAAAAGGCAAGGAAAAGTCTATATACGGAAGAAATTTTCTTTTTTTGGTTACTAGAAGTGGGAGAGGAGGGCAGGGAACACTGCTAGATAGGTAGAGACAAGTATTGATTTGGGTGAAGAGAAGGGCAATGTACCAAATGTGAGTGATGAATACTGTGGCAATGAGGAAGAAGAAGACATAGAGAAGTACATGGGAAGCACAGACAACAAAGATGAACCCTTTTGCATGTATAGTAATGAGTTGTCAGTGAAGGCAAACATGTGTATACGGGCAGATAGATGGGTAGACAGGCTAAACTATTAGGTCTATCTATGCAAGGGGGAGAGTGCCCAAGACCAGGTATAGGGTTGGCAGACAATATTTCTACAAGTATATTTCTATGTTCTGTAAAAATTCCCAGGTATATAGTAGAACTGACAAGGGACAATGTTGTAGTCGTTTCTTGGCCACAATCAGCTACCCAGAGGGAGAGAGTAGTTGGACCTGTGAGCCTGGGACCATAGTCACAGGGGATAACAAGCTTAAATGGCATAACATACTACAAAAAACACTGTTTCACCTCCTACTTTGGTGAGTAGTGACTGGGATCTGAAAAGCTTGCAAGCATCCATCTAGATGCAATGATGGGTCTCTCCTGATCCAGAGCAAAGAAGAATGAAGAAAACCAAAGATGCATGGAAACAATTAGTCCAAGTGACTGGTACACCATGTGATCCTTAACCTATACTTTATGAGATCAGAAGAACTAGATGGTGCCTGGTTACCACTGTCAACCACTCAGTGGGGAATCTATGTAGGAGATCCTTGATACAGTGGGAGAAGAATGTGGAACAAAACTCAAAATCTTTGGGAAAAAAAGGAGGGACCAGGTTTGCTGGTCTGATAGAGCTTCTTAGAACCCCTGTGACTATAGCCCCTAGCTGCCCTTCAGGTCTGTGGCTTCCAGCCAAACCAAAGACAGGCATATGAGCTGCACATTTACATTAAGTAGATACACTTCTTGGAGAAAACAATCAGGGGTGAATAGAAGTGCTGTGTATGCATAGGGAGACAGCTGGGGGGCAGGGGTGGGCGGGAGTGCATAGAAGGGAGAAACACAGAGAAGAGGTAACTATGGGGAGGACGTGGTAGGGGAGCTTTTGCATTTTGGGAAATCGCAGTCAATGTCATGAAGCAAAGTATATGTAAACTGCTGTATGGAATGTGAATTTGCTCTGTAAACCTTCAACCAAATCACAATAAAATTTAAAAAAAAGAAAAGAAAAAAAACCCTTGGTAATAGAAATTAAGTAGTGTATAGAATAAAATCTAGTATTATCGCTTCATATATTTACTTTTCAGTATTGGGTTAGTTGATGGATTGAGAAGAACTTTTAGCAGCCAAAGGAAAAGAAAAATGTTAGTCACAAATTGTCAATTTTCTGCCACATTCATTGTAGAGAACACAGCATGTTCAACATGTGCATTATGTTCAAATGTAGACATTGAAAAAAAAAAAGAAAGAAAGAAAAAGTCAAACCCACTGCCATAAAGCTTATTCCTACTCAGCAATCTCCATTTGGGTTGCCAAAGCAGTAAAACTTTACAGCTGCCTACCTTCTGGCTAGCAGTGAAATGCCTTAGGCACTACACCACCATAGCTCCTTAAATGCAGCCATATGCTTGATATAATCAACCACTCAGAGTTAACCTTAAATATGGTGGTGTTGTTGTCATTGTTAGGTGCCATCAAGTCAGCTCCGATTCATAGCAACCCTATGTACAACAGAATGAAACACTACCTGGTCCTGAGACATCCTCACAATCATTGCTATGCTTGAGCACGTTGTTGCAGCCACTGTGTCAATCCGTCTTGTTGAGTGTCTTCCCCTTTTTCGCTGATCCTCTACTTTACCAAGCATGATATCCTTCTCCAAGGACTGGTCACTCGGGCAGCATGACCAAAGTAGGTGAGATAAGTCTGTCCATTTTTGCTTCTAAGGTGCATACCAGCTGCTCTTCTTTCAGGATAGATTGTTGGTTCATCTGGCAGTGCATGGTATTTTCAGTACTTTTCCCCACAATTCAAAGGCATCAATTCTTCTTCAGTCTTCCTAAATACTGTGCTGTTGTTGTTATGTACCCTCGAGTCAGACCCGACTCATGGCGAACTCTCCTTGGGTTTCCGAGGTGGTATTACTATGGAAGTAGATTACCCATCCTTCCTTCCAAGGAGGGGCTGGTGGGTTTGAACCGCCAGCCTTCTGGTTAGCAGTCAAGTGCCCTTAGGCACTATGCTACCAGAGCTCCCCCCAAATACTGTAGTAGTTATTAATTTGCAACTGGATAGTAAAGAAAAATCTAGGCTTCGGAAAAACTTAAAACTTTGAATTTTCTTTCTATCAACCTAAATTTGATCTATAACACCCCCAGCTGGGTTTCAGGAGCTCTGGTGGCATAGAGCCTAAGGCATTTGACTGCTAAACAGAAGGCTGGCAGATCAAACCCACCAGCCACTCCTCAGAAGGAAGGTTGGCAATCTACTTCCGTAGTGATACTGCCTTGGAAACCCAAGGAGGGGTCTCTATGAGTTGGGTCCACCTCGAGGGCAGTGAGCTTTAGCTGGGTTTCAGTATCAGTCATTTTAAGGCTTTTACCCTTGTCTTGGTCACAATAGGCCATGGACCTTATGGTCAGGGTCCTCATACTTCATTCCATACTGTTTGCTGCTAAGATGGTCATGGTCCAAGCCAGAACATTCTTGTGATGTCTTCTGGCACTGCTACTTCCTCCTCATGAGTTACAAGACCCTCTACCTGAGATCCCTCAGACATTCTATCTCTGCAGGTGCAACCACTGTTTTCTGAGATCTGCCACTTCTCTTCCTTCTGCATGGATGTATAGGAAAATCCAAGAACCAGAAGGAGTTGTGGTAAACTTCTATCCTCTAATATAAATTTTCTCCTTCTCCCTGTTAGTAATAGAACCACTCCATAATTAAATGGCATGTGAAAGCCTAACTAAAGACCACATGTTTCAGCTTCTTGACAGTCAAGTGGGACCAGGTTACATTTTGGCCAGTGGTGCAACTTTCAGCCCTTATCTTCAAAATAATAAGTTGTTTTTACTCTACTCTTACATGTCTTTGCACATAATGGTGGTGATTCACCAGCAGAATGCACAGTGACAACACACTAGGGAATGGAGAGGCAATAAGAAAGAAGAAACTTTAGTTCTTAGATGACCTCATGTCACCTGTCCTGAATGCAAAGAAATAAGCTTTTGTTTTATTTGTGCTGGGTCTCTCTATCTCTCTCTCTTTTCCCTATCAGCTTGTTGTTGTTGTTGTTATGTGCCATCGAGTTGGACCCAACTCATAGTGACACCTCCTTGGGTTGCCGTATCACTATGGAAGTTGACTGCCCAGCCTTCCTTCCAAGGAGTGGCTCATGGGTTTGAACTGCCAACCTTCTGGTTAGCAGTCAAGTGCCTTAGGCACTATGCTACCAGAGCTCCTCTCTATCTGATACCAAAAGTGAAGAGCACGCTTGGAATTTCTCAAGCTGAAAGAACTGAGGAAAAAAAGTAAGTCTCAAGTTGCAATACTGAAAGATTCTATGGGCAAAATATTGAATGATGCAGGAAGCATCAAAAGAAGATGGAAGGAACACAGCGTCACTGTACTGAAAAGAATTGGTCAATGTTCATCCATTTCAGGAGATGGCATATGATCAAGAACCAATGGTATTGAAGGAAGAAGTCAAAGCTGCACTGAAGGAATTGGTGAAGAACAAGAACTGATGGGACACACATTGAGATGTTTCAAAAAACAGATGTTGTGCTGGAGGCACTCACTTGCCTGTACCAAGAAATTTGGAAGACAATTACCTGGCCAACTGATTGGAAAAGATCCATATTTGTACCCACTCCAAAGATAATCTCACAGAATGTGAAAATTATTAAATAGTATCATTAATATCACATGCAAATAAAATCTTACTGAAGATAGTCCAAAACTGGTTGTAGCTGTGTACTGAGAGAAAACCTCCAGGAATGTAAGCTGGGTTCAGAGAAGGATGTGGAATGAGGGATATGATTGCTGATGTCAGATGGATCTTGACTGAAAGCAAATAATCCCAGAAAGATGTTTACTTGTTTATTGACTATGCAAAAACATTCAGCTGCATGGATCATAAGAAATTATGGATAATATTGAGAAGAATGGGAATTCCAGAACACATGATTGTGCTCATCAGTAACCTGTGCATAGATCAGGAGGCTATCATTCAAATAGAACAAGGGCATACTGAATGGTTTAAAATCAGGAAGTGTGTGTTATGGTTGTATCTTTTCACCATACTTATTCAATCTGTACACTAAACAAATAATCTGAAAAACTGGATTATATGAAGAAGAATGTGGCATCAGGATTGGAGGAAGACTCATTAACAACCTGCAATATGCAGATGACACAAGTTTGCTTGCTGAAAGTGAAGATGACTTGAGGCACTTACTGATGAAGATTAAAGATTATAGTCTGCAGTATAGATTACACTTCAATATAAAGAAAACAAAATCCTCACACTGGACCAATAAGCAGTTTCACAATAAATGGAGAAAAGATTTAAGTTGTTAAAGATTTCATATTACTTGTTTCCACAATCAACACCAATGGAAGCAGCAGTCAAGACATCAGACGACATATTGCATTGGGCAAATCTGCTGCAAAAGACCTTTTCAAGTGATAAAGAGCAAAGATGTCTCCTTGAAGACTAAGATGCACCTAATCCAAACCATAGTATTTTCAATTGGCTCTAATGCTTGTGAGAGCTGGACAATGAATAAAGAAGACAAAAGAAGAGTTGATGGTTTTGAGTTGGGGTGTTGGAGAACAATGCTAAAGAGTACCATGGTCTGCTAAAAGGACTAACAAATCTGTCCTGGAGGAAGTGCAGCTGGAATGCTCCTTGGAAGTGAAAATGGCCAGACTTGGTCTCATCTACTTTGGTCATGTTATCAGAAGGGACCATTCCTTGGAGAAGGATACCATGCTTGATAAAGTGGAGGGTCAACCAAGAAGGGGAATGCCCTCAATGAGATGGGTAGACATAGTGGCTGCTACAATGGGCTCAGCTGTAGTGGGGATTGTGAGGCTGGCACAAGATCAGGCAGTGTTTCGTTTCTGCTGTGCATAGGGTCGCTATGAGACGGAGATGACTCGACGGCACCTAACAACAACAACAACAACAACATGTATATATGTATGTGCCTATATATCATTTTTTTATTCAACCAATCTAGAAATTTTCCCTCCTCTTCTATCCCATCCCTGGTAACCAACAAAGAAAGTCTCTTCCTATGTATAAATCTTTCCTTGACTTTTTACAATACTGCACTAGTACAATATTTGTCTTACTGTGATTGACTTATTTCACTCAGCATAATGTCTTCCAAGTTCATCCACGTCATGTAGTGTTTTGCAGATCCTACATTATTCTTTAGGATTGCATAGTACTCCATTGTGTGTATGTACCACAGTTATCCATTCCTCTGTTGACAGGCACATAAGTTGTTTCTATCTCTTTGCTATTGTGAATAGTACTGCTATGAACACAGGTTTGCATATATCTATTCATGTCCTGTCTCTCACTCCTTTAGGAAATAATGGGATTTATGGGTCAAATGGTATTTCTATTTCCAACTTTTTAAGAACTGCCATACTGATTTCCACAGTGGTTGTATCATTTTACAGTGCCACCAGCAGTGTAAGAGAGTCCCCATCACTCCACACCTTTGCCAGCATTTGTTATTTTCTGTCTTGTTGAACTTTACTATTAATGCTGGGGTGAAATAGTATCTCATGGTTGTTTTGATTTGCATCTCTCTAATGGGCCACTCCTCGGAAGGAAGGTTGGGCAATCCTACTTCCGTAGTGATACTGCCTCGGAAACCCAAGGAGGGGTCGCTATGAGTCGGGGCCGACTCGACGGCACATAACAACAACAACAACAACAATGGTTAATGATCATGATGTGTTCATTGGCTGCCTAAATATCTTCTTTGGTGAAGTGTTTGTTTATGACTTCTGACCAATTTCTAATTGGATTGTTTGTCTTTTTGATGTTGAGGTGTTAGCAATTTTATAAATTTCTGAGATAAGTCCTTTGTCCAACATATAATTCTGAGTATTTTTTCCAATTCTGTAGGTTCTCATTTTACTCTTTTGGAGATCCTTTGATGCACAAAACAATTTAATTTTTAGAAAGTCCCAATCATCTAGTTTATCTTCCAATGTTTGTGCATTTTGGGTTATGCTTGTGTCATACTTATGGTTATGTGCCAACTTGGCTGGGCCTGGTTTTGAGTGCATGAGCAGCAGGATGTAGTTATTCCCCATGATGAGATTGGTAATCAACTCCGTAGTGGAATCTACTGGAGAAGCTGAGTAGATGCTTTAGGGATGTGGTCTGCTTCCACTATATAAGAAGCAGTTTTGAGGAAAATCTGTAGCCTTTTGGCACACTTGTAACTTGCATGTAGCCAAGTCTTCATTTAGCAGCCTGACATGTGTTTCCTGCTGATCTTAGAACTGTCTCTGGACTTGAACTAGTGGCCTGCCATGTTGTTTGGTAATATTGGCAATGTGCCATTTTATCTGTCAACCCTGGGCTTGTTAGCCTCAGTGGCCAGCAGCTGCCTGAGTAGAGAGACACCTCTAGCTCCAGTGGGCTGAGAGCAAGAGGCAGAGCTGAAGCCCAAGGTCAAGGAGCTTTCACCCTGTCCCTAGAGCTTGACACTTTGAATTCTGACTTTAGCCTCCAAAACAGTAAGAGACTAAACTCATATTTGGTAAAGCCATCCACTTATGATAATTTCTGTTAGAGCAGCACAAAGTAACCAGAACAGCTTGATAGTCTATGTGTGCCATAAATTAGGGCTCCTAAGTTTGCCCCTAGTTTTTCTTTGATGAACTTTATAGTTTTAGGCTTCACATTTAAGTCTTTGATCCATCTGGAGTTCATTTTTGTATATGGTGTGAGGTATGGATCTTGTTTCATATGGATATGAATGGATATCCAGTTTTGCCAGTACCATTTGTGAAAGAAACTGTCTCTTCCCCATTTAATGAATTGTGGCCCTTTATTAAAGATCAACTGATCATAGGTCAATAGATTTATGTCTGGTTTTTCAATTCTGTTCCACTAGTCTATGTGTCTGTCATTGCCAATACCATGATGTTTTGACAACTGTAGCTTTATAGCAGTTTTGAGATCTAGGAGTGTGAGATTTTCTGCTTTGTTCTTCTTCTATAACTCATTGCTTATCTAAGGTGTCATTTCTTTCCATAAAAAATTAGTGATTGGTTTTTCCATATCTTTATATAATTCTGATGGAATCTGGATCAGGATTGCATTGAATGTATAGATTTCTTTGGGTAGTATTGACATTATCACAATGTTCAATCTTCCTATCCATAAACATGTTATGTCTTCCATTTATGTAGATCTCTTATAGTTTCTTGCAGTGGTGTTTTGTAATCTTCTTTGTATAGGTCTTTTGTATTCCTGATAAGATTTATTCCCAAGTATTTTATCTTTTTGATAGCTATTGTGAATGGTATTGATTTCCTTATTTCCTTCTCAGAGACCTTTTTGTTGGTATAGAGGACTCCAACTGATTTTTGTATGGTGATCTTGTATCCTACTACTATGCTAAGTCTTTCAATATTTCCAGTACTTTTCTCGCTGAGTTTCAGGTTTTCTATGTACAGGATCATATCATCTGCAAATCTACTTTTACTTCTTCCTTACCAATATGGATGTCTTTGATTTCCATTTCTTGTCTTATTGCCATGGCTAAGACTTCCAATACTATGTTGAATAGAAGTGGAGATAAAGGGAATCCTTGTAGCGTTCCTGTTTGCAAGGGGAATGGTTTAAATCTCTCTCCATTAATAATGTTAGCTGTTGGTTTTGAATATAT
>NW_006921789.1:4421919-4423413 GCF_000298275.1 Orycteropus afer afer
AATCTACTTCTGTAGTGATATTGCCTCAGAAACCCAAGGAGGAGTCACTATGAGTCAGGTCTGACTCGACAGAAATGAGTTTTTTAGTATTACCTAGTTATTTTTGAGGAGGGGATTATTCAGTTTTCATGTGTTTGCTCTTTTTCTTTTGGTCTTCCTAGTGTTGATATCAAATTTGAAAACATTGTGATCTGAGTTGATGCTTTATAGTATTTTAATGTTTTTAAATGCATTAAGGCTTGCTTTGTTGCCTAACATTTGGTCAATCCTGGAGAATGTTCCATGTGTGCTGGAAAAGAATGTGCATTTTTCTCCTGTTGGGTAAAGTGCTCTGTAGATATCTATAACTTTAAGTTGGTTGATCATATTGTCTAGTTCTGCATCTTTGTTGAGTCTGTTTCCAGTTGTTCTACCTCTTATTGAAAGTGGTGTATTAAAGTCTCCTACTACTACTGCGGAGTCATCTATTTGTCTTTTTAATTCTCTTAAAGTCTGGTTTATATATTTTGGGGCTCTTTCACTGGGTCCATAGATATTTCTTATGGTTATGTCCTCTTGTTCAATTAATCCTTTAATCATTATATAACATCTTTCTTCATTTCTTATAGTCATTTTTGTCTTAAAGTCTATTTTATCAGAAATTAATATTGCCATTCTTACCATTTTTTGATTGCCATTTGTTTTGTATATCTTTTTCCAACCTTTGATTTTTAGTCTATTTTTATCTTTGTGTCTAAGGTGAGTCTCTTGTACATAACATATTGATGGCCATGTTTCCTTATCCAGTCTGCAATTCTTCATTTCTTGAATGCTGCATTTAGTCCATTGACATTTAGTGTAATTATCAACAAGTAAGAATTTATTGATGTTCTTTTGTTATGTGTTTTTTCACCGTGTTGCTGATTTATTTTTTTCATATAATTTTCTGTGCTAAGGCCATTTTATGAAATCTCCTTCATTGCTATTGAATTAGCATTTGCTAAATATTTGTGGTTTTCCTCTTCTATATTTTGGGGCAACAATTTATTATTTTTCTTTGAGGTAACTTCTGTGACTTATTATTTTCTTCTCAAATTTAAAACAGTATGTTCTATCTCACAATTTTCTTCACTTCTTCAACATTTAGAAGTTCTATAACTACAGTATTTTTTTCCTTCTTTTTGGTTTGTAGTTGTCCTCATTTACTAATGGATGTCTCTGTTTCCCTGCTTACAGTCTTATAAGCTTATTTAGTTTGGACACTTCCATAAGTCTATTGGTTTCTGGATTATATCATCATGTTCATTAATGGTCAGTTGTTTGTTGTTAATGGTTCTCTATTGAAAGAACTCCCTTTATCATCTGTGTAAGGTTGGTCTGGTTTTAAGAAATTCCCTTAAAGGAGGAGGAGGAGAAAGAGGAGAAGGAGGAGGAGAAGGAGGAGAAAGAGAACCAGGAAAAGTGAAGAGAAGAAAATAAAATAATAATAATTAAAAAAAAAAAAAAACAGGAATG
>NW_006921789.1:4423513-4456042 GCF_000298275.1 Orycteropus afer afer
AATAATAATTAAAAAAAAAAAAAAAAACAGGAATGGGGCAGGGGAGAAAGGAAGAAGATAAAAAGAATAATTTAAAAACAAACAATCAAAAACAAAACTGTGGGGGTGTGAGGCATGACAAAGACTACATGGAATTCCTGCTAGTCAAGAAGGTGGGTGGAGGTGGGGGATGGTTCACCAAGAGTGTGTGGGGTGTAACAATAACAAGGGGAATATTGCACCTTTCCAGTTGTCAGCCTCCAGTGTGGCTGCCCATGTTGTCCTCTGCAAGTAGATCCCACTCCTTTGTCACCATGCAGGTAAGAATGCCACTTGCATATATTCAAAATAGTTGTGCCCACTGTGTACAAATATCAAAATGGCTGCATTCTCAGGACAGTTGTTGGCAATATGCAGGTCTGTTTGTCTCCTCTTTTGTGGTTTTCCTTTCTGGTTATCAGTCACCAATGTAGTCCTTCCCCATGCAGTTCTTAGTGAGTAGAGGCAATTCTTAGCTTACTACCAGGAAATATTCAAAATACCTATGAGCTCAGGACAGCTGGCAGTTTGCAGCTCCATTTATCTCCTTACTGACTGTTTTCATTCAGTTTTTTCTGTTAGTTGGTATTTAATCAACTTCTTTACCCTTGCCTTCAAAGCTCAGGGTTCCAGGATCATCTTCTGTATCAGTTTCAATTGGTCTCTCATTGCTTTGTTGCAGAGGGCCTGTATAGCTTGTATGCCTATTCCACCATCTTGTCACAACTCCCACCTTAACCATTTTGCAACTGATTGGTTTATCACATCAGATTACATCAAGGAGAATCATTGTATAACTGCCACAAAACATCATTACATTACAGCCAAAGCACTGAGAATCATGATCCAGCCAGGTTGACACATATTTTGGGGGGATAAAATTCAATCCATGAAAGCCATTATGATTGATAAATTTTCAATCACGAAGATAATGCAGGACCAGGTAGTGTTTCTTTGTGGTATATACATAAGATGCCCATGTGTTGGAGCCAACTTCAAGGCAACTAGCAGTCACCACCACCATTAAAATGAAGCAGAAGGGGATGAACTGATCTGATTACAAAGACCAGTAAACAAATGTGTTGGAAGAGTTAAATTGGAGTTTAGATGAAATCTTTGGTTTTGATTATTTATATGGAACTGACTGGAAGCAATGACATTAGTAGCCTGTGAATCTGACCTACCATAGTCTGTGACACAGGCAGTCCTCCAATTATTAACAAGTTCCATTCCTAAATCTGTCTTTAAGTTAAATTTATATGTAAATTGCAAGACTTAGGGACAGTTTGTATCTAACTTCAGTCAAATTTTATCCTAGTATATTGTATATAGTGTAACTTTCTGTGCATAAAAAGTGTTCAAGAAATTTATCTAGATACGCTAAAACATCTTTAACACAGTATTATAGTAATAAGAATAATGTTTTGGTGGGTGTCCCAAAGTAGCTCCTGTTTGTTATTACAAACCATTGTATGTTGCCAGCAGCATAAACTGCAAGGACACCGCTGCCCCAGGCCACCAGTGGAGGGTCCGGGCTCTGTCTTGCACCCAACTTTGATGGCAGTGGCTGGGATCTCCTCCCTCTGGTGCTTAGATTCTCCCTCCAGCTGTCTTCAGGAGCCTGGCACTTGACTCAGGCTGAATAGAGTAGATCTGGGGAAGTCCTGGAAATAAGTGGCCAGGGCCAGGAACAGCTGACGTTAAGGTCAGGGTCTGGGGTTTCCGTCCCACACCTGATGGTGGACAATGCCAAAGTGTTGCCTAACCAGTTGGTGCAGAGTGAAGCCGGGGCCATGCCTGCAGCCTCCCACAAGTCCAGGGCTCTGCTAGCCCCTGACTGAAGCCTGAGCTGGCTCCAGGGCCTCTGTGGAGTTTCTATGGTGCTGCCTGCCCTGAATGCTCCACACATTGTCATTGTATCCTAAGCTTGGTTGGAGGTGGGTGTCCTGGGGTCAGGCGGGTGGGTGTGGGGTAAGCCCCCCGGCTGCTGCATGATGAGTTGAGGGCAAGATAGAACATCACTCAATCCCTTCCCGTTCACAGTGTCTGGGTTCATTCTCAAGGAAAGACTTAGGAGAGTTGTATGTAAATCAGACGGCTGTAATGCAGGGACTGTCTGTGTTTTGAAGCCTTAAATAAGTCCTAAATGAAATTCCAAGTCACCTATATTTTAACATCGGGAGTGGCCGTACCTCTTAAAATTCTAGGAAATTATAGAACAACAAGATAGGAGAAACCTGGATCCCCGGATTACAAGGAGAAATAAGAGAGAAACAAGTTTCTAACTTGTATGAGGTGTATTTTGAAGACTCTTTGTTCATAATCTAACTAGAATAAGGTCTTTGGGGACATTATCTCCTAAGGCTAAGTAAATAGAAGTCTGTGATCATTGACACAAGATCAGATATAAGAAAGCTGTTTCTTTAGCCTGATATATTTCAAAATTTATGTTCTCAGAATACGTAAGAATCTCATATGTAAACTAGGTTACTGTTAATGACAGGCAATTAGCCCTTGCAATGCAAAATATCAGAAGTTTTCAATGTTGTTTAAATTATCATACAGTAAAATTGACTTCTTTGTTGTATAGGCCTATGAATTTTAACAGTGTTTAGATTTGTGAGATCACCTCCACATACAGGGTACAGAGCAATTAGAATTCATCAGTGAAATTATCTAGGTCAAGAGATTTGTTTTTTTGGGATTATTTTTAACCATTGATCCAATTTTGTAAAGCAGTTATAAGGTTATTACTATTATGGTTTCATCTTGAGCGATGTGGTATGTTGTGGTTTTCAAGGAATTGATTCACTTCAGATAAGTGGTCAGATTTGCATACAGTTGTTTATAATATTCTCTTACTATTCTCTAATGTTTGGAGAGTAAGTAATGCTATCCCTCATACTGGTCATTTGTATTCTTCCCCTTTCTCTCCCTCTCTCTTTCTCTCTCTCTTTTTATCCTTTGGAAGTCTTAATAAATTTTTATTACTTTTATTTTTTTTTTTTAATATTGCCTTTTAATTATTTCTCTATATTCATTTTCTGATTTAAAATTTATTTTAAAATCTTTTAACATTATTTTCTTCCTTTTGCTTGCTTTGGGTGTATTTTGTTCTTTTTTTAATGTAAGTATTTAATGCTAAAAACTCTTAGCACTACTTAAGATGTATCTGACGAATTTTGATAAATTTTCATTTTCCCTGTGTTCAAAGCATTTATTAATTTCCTTTGAGATTTCCTCTTTGACCCATGAATTATTTAGAAATTTGTTATCCCAACTGGTTAGAGACTTTCCTGTTACATTCTTGAAGTTGATTTCCAGTTTAATTCTATTATCATCGAAGAATATACTTAGTTTGCATTCTTATTTTCAATTTCTTATTTTGCTTTGTCTCTAAATGTCTTCTAACTTGTTGAATCTTCCATGTGTGATATTGTTAAAATTAGATTCAGTTCTTCTATATCTTTTCTGATTTTCTTTTATCTGCTAGATGTATCAATTACTGAGATACAAATGTTGAAATCTCAACTATATTTGTGGATTTGTCTAGTTCTTTTACTTTTGACAGTTTTTGCTTCATGTGTTTTGAAGTAATGTTAAGTGGATCCACAATTAGGATTTGTGTGTTTGTGTGAATTGAGATTTGCATTAATATTCCTCATTACCTTGGCAATTTCCCTCATTCTGAAGTTTATTTTGTCTAATGTTAATATAATCATTTAAACTTTTTTTTCTAACTGTGTTTGCATGGCATATCATTTTCCATCCCTTTTTTACTTTTAATCTACCTATATTATTATCTTTAAAATGAATTTCTTGTAGACAGAAAATCATGTTTTTTATGAATATCTATGAATTTTTCTTGTGTACTTATAGATAATTTATACTTGATGCAATTATTTTGTGTTTGGATTTGGGTCTACCATCATTTAATATGTTTTCTGGTTTTCCTTTGTTTGTTTATTTTGTTTCTCTGTTTCACCTTAATTGTTGCTTTTGTGGCATTGAGCCAGATTTTATTATTCTATTTAAATTTATCTATCATGTTATATATATGTACATCTATATCTATATATATTATATCTATATCTATCTATCTATCTATCTAGATAGATAGATAGATAGATATATTTGTTGTTGTTATGTGCCGTCGAGTCGGACCCAACTTATAGCGACCCCTCCTTGGGTTTCCAAGGCGGTATCACTACAGAAGTAGATTGAGCAACTTTCCTTCTGAAGAGTGGCTGGTGGATTTGAACCGCCAGCCTTCTGGTAGCAGTCAAGTGCCTTAGGCACTATGCTACCAGAGCTCCATATACACACACATATATCTTCTATAGCTTTTTGGTTTTTAGTAGTCATTATGGGGATCACATAATACGTAAGTTTTCAATGTCTACTTAGAATCAATTTTTTACCTGTTTAAGTGGAATATAGGTATTTTACAATCATGTACACCCTCTTCCCCTCTCGGCCCCATGTTATAGTTATTTTATTAATTATATATTATACACTGAATATCACATCAGGGAATGTTCTAATTTTTGCTTTATATCATCAAACATATCTTAAAGAACTCAAGAAGAGACAAAATATCTGTTTTGGTTACCTCATGCTGCTCTAACAGAAAATAACACAAATGGGTGACTTTGATGAATAGGAGTTTATTCTCTTACAGTTTTGGAGGCTAGAAGTCAGAGTGCAAAGTGTCAGGCTCTAGGGACTAGGTGAAAACCACTTGACCTTGGGCTTCAGCTTTGTGTCTTGCTCCCGGCCCACTGAAGCTGGAGGCTTTTCTTTACTCAGGTAGCTGCTGGCTGCTGAGGCTGACAAACACAACATCGACAAGTAAAAAGGCAAAGTCCCAATATTACCAAATCAGGGCAGGCCACTAATTCATATCGATTAAGAGTCCCAAGATAGGCAGACAACATGGCAGGCTGCTATTAGCTTGGCTACATGCAGGGTCCAACAGTGCCAAAAGCTGCAGCCCATTCCCACAGCTTCTCTTTATATACTGGGAACAGACCACATCCTTAAAGCAGCTACTCAGCTGCTTACAGCAGATTCCACCATGGAGTTGCCAGTTTTATCACTGGCAAAAACTACATTCAGCCCAGCCACTCAAAACCAGGCTCAGCCAAGCTGACACATAGCCTTAACTACTACAATGTCTATTACATTGATGCAGATATTTACTATTTCTGTTACTGTTCTTTTATTCCTAATGTTTCAAGTTTACTTTCAACATTACTTTCTTTAGTGATTTTTTTTTAAAGCAAGTTTTCTGGCTACAAATTCCCTTATTTTCCTTGATCTAACAATGCCTTTATTTCACCTTCATTTCTCAACTATATGTTCCCTGGATGTAGAATTCTGTGTTGACAATTGTTTTATTTTAACACTTCAAAAGAGTTACAGCCTCCAAGGTTCCTGATGAAAAAATATCTACAGTTGGTCAAAGTCTTTTTGCTTTAAATAATGTATTGTTTTTCTCCATTTGTTTTCTTATTCTTTTATTTTCAGTGGTTTCATTTTGATGTGTGTTGATTTATTTGGGTTTGTCTAGCTTTATGTTCATCAACTTTCTGTGAAAGGTTGCCTTTCACAGAATTTTGGAAGTTCTCAGCCATAATTTGCTCATGTAATCTTTTACACTACTTTCTTTCTCCTCCTTTTCTGATATTCCAATGACATAAATATTAGACTTTTTAGCATTTGTCCTACAGGTCCCTGAAGCACTATTCATATTTTTTCTACCTATATTACTCTGTTATTAGCATTGGATAATTTAGATAGATCCATAGTTTCAGTGACTTTCTTCTGTCATCTCCATTCTAACATTGAATCCATCTAGTCAGTTTCATTTTAGTTACTGTATTTTTCAGTTCTAAACTTGTCATTTTGTTCTTCTGTAAATTTTCTACTTGTTTGTCAAGATTCTCTGTCTTTCCACTTATTCCAAGAATATACACAATCAAAATATGGCAGCATTTTAATAATAAGTACATTAGCATCTTTGTCAGATAATTTCAACATCTGTGTCATCTTAGTGTTGGCATCTGCTCATTGTCTTTTCTCATCTGAGTTGAGATTTTCTTGATTACACACTGAGCAATTTTGTATTCTATTTTGTGCACCATGTTCAGAGGCTCTGCTTTGTTTAATTTAAAAAAAAAAAAGTGTTCATATTTTTTGTTTTATTGGGAAAGTGACCAGGCTCAGTTTAGGCTTTTCTATAGGTAGTGCTTCTAATTGCAGTTCAATTTCCAAATCTTTATACTGCTACTCTAATCTATCCCATCTGTGCTACTTCAGGACCAAGACAATGCCCTATTTTTTGGTTCAGTTCTCAGTTTTTGGCACACTCATTAATATCCAATCCACCAATGCACAGCTCAGGAGTAAACCTAACGTGTCATTTAAAAAAAAAAAAAAGAATAAAAGAAAGTATTTGCTATCCTAAACTTCTCCTACTCTATGATCTCCACTGTACTTTCCAGTTAACCTATAGCTTCACTTTTCTGTGCTCCATTCTGAAAGGTGGGTCTTTAGTTATCTTAGTTTTCTTCACACTTTTACATCTGTGTCCATGTCTGGGGTCAAGTGTCAAGAGGGTACAGAGATAACAAGCAACAGGTTTTATCTCACCATATTGGGATCTTAGGTCTACCATCAGTGAGAAGGTTTCCTTTTCCTCAAAATTTTTACCCCTACGGGCTTCCTTTTCCATAAGATTAGAGATAATTTTATTTTTTAAAATTTAATTTTTCTATAATAAACATTTAGCACTTTGTAATAATATACAATCCAAATGAATAAAAATATTAGTAAGAGGGCAACCCTCCCTACAACAAACTCACACTCAAATGACTAAAACAAGTTAAATACAATAGATGTCCAAATTTATTAAGTGCCACATTAGACAGAGAAGTAGCATATGTGAGAACAAAAAAAAAAAAAAAAATGGAATTATGAAGATCAGGAAAGCTTTACTGGTGAAGAATACTTTTGAGCTATAAGTGAAGAACTAGAGAAATGGAAAAAGGTATTTCAGACTGGGGAAATCTTGAGCCAAGGTAGAAGAACAGCACAGTGTATAAAAGCCTAGGATTATAAAAGGAAAACATTTCTGAGAATCTGATACATCTTCTTTATATAAAAATTTTCATAATAAGAAAATCAGTTTTTCTTCATGAATTCTAGAGATGACTTTTTACTATTCATTTGAGAAACAAATACTTTATAATCAGAATCTCAAGTTATGGAATTATACACAATTATATATTAGCCTAAGTAGCTCTGGTGGCACAGTGCCTAAGTCATTTGACTGCTAACCAGAAGGCTGGCAGTTCAAACCAACCAGCTACTCCATGGAAGGAAGATGAAGCAATCTCCTTCTATAAATGTACCACCTTGGAAACCCAGTGGGGGTTGCTATGAGTCAGAATTGACTCGATGGCAGTGGGTTTATTTTTTATTTTATTTTATTTTTTATATATCAGCCAAGGAGCTCTGGTGCTTTAGTGAGTAAAGCATTTGTCTGAAGATCAGCAGTTCAAACCCACCAGTGGCTCCATGGGAAGAAGATGAGGTGATCTACTTCTGTAAAGATTTACAGCCTTGGGAACTAAACAGAGGTTGTTATGAGTCAGAATCAATTCTATGGTAGTGGATTTACTCTAACAAATCTGTTAGAATTTGATGTATAAATTTTCATCTAGAAGCTGAACTACCTGAAGAAGAATGTAGCATCAAGATTGGAGGAAGACTTATCGACAATCTGTGATATACAGATAACACAACCTTCTTGCTGCAAGTAAAGAAGACTGGAAGCCCTTACTGATGAAGATCAAATGTTCCTCAGTATGGATTACACCTCAACATAAAGACAACGAAAATCCTTACAACTGGACCAATAAGCAACATCATGATAAATGAATAAAAGATTGAAGCTGTCAGGGATTTCATTTTACTTGAAACCGCAGACAGAAGATACCACCCTAACAGAAGATACCACAAGTAGGTAATAAACAGGGATTTATTCTCTAACAGTTTAGGAAGATAGAATTCCGAGTTCAAAGTACCTGCTCTAGGGGCTGGGTGAAAGTTCCTTGACCTTCGACCTCAGCTCTGCCTCTTGCTCTCAGCCCATTGGAACTAGAGGTGTCTCTTCACTCCAGCAACTGTTGGCTGCTGAGGCTAACAAGCCCAGGGGCAACAAGTAAAATGGCACAGTCCCAAGATAATCACACAACATGGCAGGTCAGTGGTTCAAATCCAGGAACAGTCCTAAGATAAGCAGACAACATGGTGGCTGAATTAAAACTTGGCTACATGCAGGGTCCAAGCATGTCAAAAAGCTGCATAGATCTTTCCAAAACTTCTTTTTATATACTGGAAGAAGACCACATCCTTACAACAGCTAGCTACTCAGCTGCTCCAGTAGATTCCACCATGGAGTTGATTACCAAGCTCATCCAGTTGCCCAGCCACTCAAATCCAGCCAAAGCCAAGTTGATACACAACTTAACTACCACAATAGGCCTCCAGCCAGGGCTTCAAAACTGTGTTAAAACAGCATTTTAAGAAAATAGTATTGCATAACTGTTATAGTTTGCTATTTATACATATTTGGAAAATCTAAAGCTTTTAAAATAAATGGTTGGCCTTAAATAAAATTGTGGATGTAATGTTTTATCTTTGATGTCCCCTTCAATCCCCTTTTTCCATTCTTTGGTTCTCCCTTTCAACCTCCAAAGTCTATTCTGTGTCCCACTTCTTCTCTCATTTTGTAGGTGAATAATAACTAAGAAAGCATCAACTGATCATATTTTAGTATCTTATTTCTCTCAGGAATATTTGCATTTCAAAAGTTCTCTTATAGCTAAGTCTTAAAGACCCAAAGGAATAAATCTCTAATGATGAAACTGACAGGTCATGGGGCATTTGGGGACTTAGTTTGGCCTTGAAAACTCTGCAGGCTCTTCTGTCTACAAGTTTTTTCAAGGGAATCCTTTCACTCACCTCACATGAGAATGAGGTAAAGAAGGCAAATAAGGAAAAATGCAAAATCAAATACTAGTTATGTAAGACACTTCTTCATATCCTGTCTAAAAGTTATTACTCAAGCAATTTTGCTTCCCTATGAGGAGGGGGAAAGGGGAAACATTCACATATCATTTTTATTACTTCATTAGCTATAATTACAACAGTGTGAATAGTAAACTACATGTGAACATTCTGATAGAGTATTTAAAATATAAAAGAATGCTTCTGCATCTTTCTATCTACATTTACCATAATAACATTAATACAATCAACTAATTCTGCTTAATGTGAATATATTATATAATTTTTATACAGTGATTGGAACATTAAATTTAATTATGGTCCATTTAATGAAAAAATTACAGTACATTATAAAAGTGGAACCAAAATGAAACACATATATCTGCTTGAGTGCACTACATTTTGTTAAAAATCACATTTTCATATCACTTTTAATTCCATGTAGTAAATGAGTGTGTCTATATATATATACACACATGAGTGTGTATATGTATGTGATATATACATATATTTTCTATAAAATTGTAAAGACTAAGCAAATACACGCTAATACTTTTATGGTAATTAAATTTTGTTTTATCATAATTTTAGTTTCTAGAGTTAATAAAAGCATAAAAATATGCAAAGTAAAAATATGGAAAAAATTCAACTGGAATATGAGTTTTGGGTTTTACCATGTCAAAACAATGGAGTAAGCCTCTCTAACAAATAATTTGACATGCTCACCTGAATTAACTCGAACTAATCTCCCCAACATTTAATCATTGAATTATTCATATTAATAATCTTCACTCGTGTATAGTTAGACTTGATTTTGTTTTTCTCATCATCATCCCTAAGTCCTATCCCCACAAAACATCTTTCAATGAGTTGTATTTGGAGTGGTATCCTTAGCTGCTGTCAGAGATGAAAACAAGCTTTAGGAACCTTGTTTTTGCATATGCCATCGAAATGACACTGAGAACAATACATCTGATTCTCTCAGTAGTCTCTCTTTCTGTGATTTAAAAAGTAAATAAATAAATAACACACTGCCATTGAGTTGGATCCAACTCATAGCGACCCCTCCTTGGGTTCCTGAGGTGATATCACTATGGAAGTAGATTGCCCAGTCTTCCTTCTGAGTTGTGGCTGGTGGGTTTGAACCACCAGCCTTCTGGTCAGCAGTCAAATGCTTTGGCACTACGTCATTCTATGACATAGAGGAGTGAAAATAACACCATTATAATGACCCAAGTGAAACTCTTTCACAATTAAGAGCTGAGAATAGTCTTGCTTTCTTTGAGGGTGGTGTATTTTCTTCATGTAAAATGTTTTCTTTTATTGTTTTGCCTGCTAAGAAGCTCAAAATAAAATCTAAAGTTAATTATTGTTGTTGTTGTTTGCTGTCGAGTCGGCCCTGACTCATAGCGACCCCTCCTTGGGTTTCCCAGGCAGTATCACTACGGAAGTAGGATTGCCCAACCTTCCTCCCGAGGAGTGTGGCTGGTGGGTTTGAACTGCCAGCCTTTTGGTGAGCAGTCAAGTGCCTTAGGCACTATGCTACCAGAGCTCCTTATTTAGGTACATACAAGATTTGATATCCTGCTTCTTTTCTTCCCCTCTTGAAATTGGCCCCCAATTAATTTTTGTTCCCTGGTCCTAAAGTCTCTTTGCTTTTTTAAAAAAAGGATATTTATTTTTTATACCCTAAATCCTACTGTTTTACTGTGTATTTTCCCATGAGCTGCTCCATATCAGTAGGGACTGTTTTTTCTTAACCATCAAGCACTCTATTCCCAGTGCCCAGAACAGTGCCTTTCAAATAAGAGATGATCAAAAACTAAATAATCAAAACTATATGTAGAATTGTTGTTGTTGTTATGTGCCGTCAAGTCAGACCCGACTCATAGTGACCCCTCCTTGGGTTTCCGGGGCAGTATCACTACGGAAGTAGAATATGTAATACACATAGACCTTATTTAGATTGGTGGTCTTTTCTCTCCCTGGATATTCTCCCCAAACTATTAAAACCTTAGGATGTCCTTCCTTACTTTTGAATGCCTGCTGGGACTTCTTGATTTCTGAGATACTTCTGAGGATTTTCTTTAGATATGTCTTCTGAATTGCAGTAGATTTGGATAGTTCCATTTTTAGTCTCAAGGTGGTGCAGTACTATTTTAATCTCAGAAATTTTTTTTCTTCAAATGAGACACCTGTTACATTTTTGAAGACCATGCTTGAAAAGACATTCGTATGTTTAATTCTCAAATATTGGAAATTTCTTTGAAACTACCTATTGGAGCCTCTAATTCTAATATAATAATTAATTATTCAAAACACGACTATTTTTTTAAAAAAAGCCATATTGTAAAGAAGACACTGTTCCTTAGTCAAATTCATTACCACTCTCTACCTCTTTCTTACTGGAAAACCATAAAAGATCTTGCTGTTAATGCTCATGTCCTGGGGAAAGAGGCTTCTCCCCAGTTTCAGGGCATGACTTGTATTTAGTGTAAGTCAGGGGTTGGCAACTTTTTCTGTAAAGGGCCAGATAGGAAATATTTTAGATATTGCTAGCTATATAGTCTTTGTGACAAATATTCAACTCTTGTCCTTGTAGAGAGAAAGCTTCCACAGTCAATACATAAATGATTGTTTGTGATTATATGCCAGTAAAACTTAATTTATAGACATTGAAAGTTGAACTTGATATAATTTTCATGCATCACAAAGAAGTATTCTTCTTATGATATGTTTTTTTTCTCAACCATTTGATGTAAAAGCCATTTTTTGCTCACAAGTCATGCAGAGACAGCTATCCAACAGAATTTGGCTGACGTCGCAATGTAGTGTGAATCTAGTCAATGAGACAAGAGGGGAAGTCTGCTGGGGACTGCTGAGAACACATTGTCTCTTAACACCTAAAGATAACTAATAAATAGAAACTAGAAAGAACACGCTTCCCTTTTCTGTTTTCGGATACTACACTGTGAGAATAGAGACCATTTTGCCACTGTGACGAGACAAGACTGAGAACAACTTGCTGATGAGGCTGGAAGATGAGAACTATGGAAAGATTTGGAGTTTGCAGTGAATCTTATGCATGGTTCAATTGACTACCCTAGAACAATGCTGCCTCCAGATTTCTTGTTATGTAAGAATATCCTGACTCTCATAGACAAAAATATCCAAATTGATGAAAGTATCATGATTTTACTTCATTTCAATTTCTCTTAACTTTTCACATAATATTTTGTACTAAGAATCAAAAACCAAACACTGTTGAATCGATTCCAACTCATAGCAACCTCTCCTCAAGTTTCCAAAGTGGTATCTTTATGGAAGTAGATTGCCCAATCTTCTTTCTGAGGAGTGGCTGGTGGGTTTGAGCCACCAGCCTTCTGGTTATCAGTCAAATGCCTTACACACTATGCCACCAGAGCTCCTTTTGTACTAAGAAGTTGTTCAATAAATTTATATTGATTTTTAAATAATTAAAAAATTTACTTTTGAAATGCATTTTGAGTCATTTGAGAAGTTGATTTTGCATGCTATTGATGCTTCGTTTTCCCCACCCCAAATCACACACTGGACCAGGGGTTCCCCAGGCAAGCATCATATTATAACAAGATATTTTCTAGTCCCCATATTATTGTCAAAATTAGTGGAAGTTAGTGGATCTTAATATAAAACTAGCTGAGGCAAATTGTTTATAATAAAATACTTTGAATGCAGTATTGATGTTATAGTGAAATGTGTATATTAATTGGATTTTAAATATATATTTTTATAAGGATTAATACATTACTGACCAGTCCATAATGCCATAAGAAATAGGCCTACCTCAAGGTAGTCTCATCAAAGGGAGAATTCCCTTGTTAATTTTTGGGGACTGGTTGAGTTGATAGGAGACACTACTTTATTATAGAACTAGAAAGATGTGTATATTTTATTGACTATGAAAATACATTCAACTGTGTAGATCATAAAAAATTATGGATAACATTACAAAAGAAGAGAATACCAGAATATTTAATTGTGTTCAAGAGGAACAAGTACATAGACCAAGAGGCTATCGTTGGAACAGAGAAAGGGAATACTGCGTGGTTTAAAATCAGAAAGAGTTTGTGTCAGGATTGTATCCTTTCACCATACTTACTGAATCTAATCCAAGAAGCTGGACTATATGAAGAAAAATGCAATATCAAGATTGGAAGAAGACTCATTAACCACCTGTAATAGGCAGATGACACAACCTTTTTTTGCTGAAAGTGAAGAGGACTTGAAGCACTTACCGATGAAGATCAAAGACTACAGTCTTCAGTATGGATTACATCTCAACATAAAGAAAACGAAAACCTCACAACTGGACAAATAAGTAACATCATGATAAACAGAGAAAAAATTGAAGTTTTCAAATATTTCATTTTACTTGAATCCACAATCAATACCTATGGAAACAGCAGTCAAGAAATCAGATGTTATTATTGCACTGGGCAAATTTGTTGCAAAAGACCTCATTAAAGTGTTAAGGAGTAAAAATGTCACTTTGATGACTAAGGTGTGCTTAGACCAAGCTATGGTATTTTCAATAGTCTCATATGCATGTGAAAGCTGGACAGTGAATAAGGAAGCCTAAAAGAAGAATTGGTGTCATTGAAATGTAGTGTTGGCAAAGAGTACTGAAAATACCGTGGACTGCCAGAAGAACTAACAAATCTGTTCTGGAAGAAGTTCAGCTGGTACAAAATCATCCATATACATTACAGAAGTAACAGAGGATAAGGTTGGAGTAGCTTCTTAGAGACAACCAAACACCTTGAGGGAGAGAATCACTGGGCCTACAGGCTCAGGACCATAGTCTTGGGGGACATCATGTTCAGTTAGCACAACATAAAACCAAAACCAAACTCACTGCCATCAAATAAATTCCATAGTGACCCCAACTGGATTTCCAAGGAGGTAAATCTTTGTGGAAGTACATTGCACCATCTTCCTCCTGCAGAGCATCTGGGGAGTTGAACCAATAACCTTCTGGTTAGCAGTCAAATACCTTAAGCACTAAACCACTAGTGCTTTTTGGCACAACATAATGCATAAAAATCTTGTTCTACCTACTGCTTTGGTGAGTAGCAAATGGAGTCTTAAAAGTTTTCGAGCAGCCGTCTAAGATGCAACTATTGGTCTCCTCTTGTCTGGAGCAAAGAAGAATGAAGAAAATCAAAGTCATTTGGAAAAAATAAGTCCAAAGATATGCTGGACCATGAAGACCTCAGCCTTCACAACCCTGAGACTAGACCTAGATAGTGCCTGGCTACCAATGCCAACCACTCGGAAAGGGATCAGAATTGGAGATCCTGGTTAGAGTAGGAAGAAAAATGTGGAACAAAAGTCATAAACACAATAATGACCAGAATTACTGGTTGAATAGAGACTAGTGGAACCCCTGAGACTTTAAAAAAATAGATAAATAATAATACAACCAAACTCTGCTGTCAAGTTGATTTGACACTGAGTGACCCCTCCTTGGACTTCTGAGGTGGTATCTCTACAGAAATAGATTGCTCAATCTTCCTTCCAAGGAGTGGTTGATGGGTTTGAACCTCCAGCCTTCTGGTTATCAGTCAAATGCCTTAGGCACTACACCACCAGAGACTATGGCTTCAGGTTATCCTTTGGACCTGGAAATGGACTCACTTCTGTGGATTAGCTCTGAGCCCAACAGTAGCAAGACCTACAAGCAGAACACTTACCCCAGGGAGATACACACACCTTTCCTAGGGAGATGCATCCCTTGCATCAGTCAACCATAAGACATCAGAAGGACAGCATTCACATAGATGAAAAGCTGGGCACACAGGATTAAGAAGGACACAGGGTTGGGATAATCACAGGGAGGACAGGGGAGGAGAGTTTTTTATGGTTGGAGATGGTAATCGGGACATGAAACTAAATGTGCATGAATAGTTGAAAGTAAAACAAATCTGCTTTGTAAATTTGCACCCACATCACAATTAAAAAGAAAAAAGAAAAGAAAGAAAATAAGTGCATCTGGAATATTCTTTGGAAGTAAGAATGGCCAGACTTCATCTCAACTACTTTGGACATGTTGTCAGAAGGGACCTTTCCTTGGAGAAGGATATCCTGCTTGATAAAGTAGAGAGTGAGCAAAAAAGGGGAAGACACTTAACAAGATGGAGTGACACAGTGGCTGCAATGATGGGCTCAAATATAGCAAGGATTGTGAACATGGCACAGGACAGGGCAGTATTTTGTTTCATTGTGTGAGTTGCTATTTGACGGCAACTAGTAACAACAACTGCCTTCACTGTTGACATCACTGTGTTGTATTTTTTGGGGAACATGGCCCCAAACTATCACATTCCACATGAATGCATATGAAATATACAAACAACCCACAAAATGTAAATTTAACTTATAATATTTGGCATCTACCATTCAGGTCTGTGATTTAGGAGGCATAAAAATAAATATAAAACCTAGATCTTGCCTTCAAGCCATTATATGTGCTCTTTAACAAGCAAATTAAATGAAAGAAATTTATTTTTAGAAGTAAAAGTGAAAATGTTTTAATCCAGGATATTCTAGAATATGTTTTGAATTTATTGCTCTCAAAGGAACTGTGAATTTTATCCCTAGGTGTACATAGGAGAGAGAGATTAAGGGGAGTAAAATGTCCTATATACATGAAAAAAAAAATAAGCAAACAAACTGTATAACCAGTATTTCTCATTAGGGATTGTTCATTATGTTCACACAGGGGGTAAAAACAGAACAAAACAAAGAAAACATTTGAAATAGCACAAAGGCCCCCAGCTTATTAGTTTTTCAGAAGCTTGTTTTTGTAGATGCTATGGTTCTGTTTGGAGTACAGCCACAAACCATCACATTCCATTATAATTAACTGGGCTGTATGTGACTATTCTACTGATGGGCTGATTTTGAGATGGAAAATTCGGAGGAATCACATCAAATGCTGGAGAATGCACACACATTTGGTATAAAAGAATTGTAATTAAACTTCAGTCATCCTCTCCTACAGAGAACATTGAATTAAAGTCAAAATTGCTTTCTATTATGTTTAAGTCGATCAGAGGCACTGGGGGAAGATCATTAAGACACTAGAGCAAAGTGAAATCTGTGGGCAAATGTTCTTTTTTTTTTTTTTTTATGAGTGTGGGTGAATTCAGAGCTGCCCTTAGGGTAGGTGCTGAGAGCAGCTTCCTGGAGGGCTGCAAATGTAGTCTACAGGATTCTCACCAACACACCCATCCCACTAGAGTATGAACCTGGAATCATTTGAGCTAAGAAACTCCACGGACTGCACAGCTCTCTCTGTGGATGAGCCAATGGAGAACCATGAAAAATAAAGACTCTTTTTGGATGTGGACATAAGCTTCCTTTTCTTTTCTCCTCATTTAGAGTCAGATTAAGTTATCAAAGTCTCCCACATTCCTACAAAAAATTCGACTGCCTTTTTTGTTCTCTATGAAACATTAGTTCTTGGAGAAAAGGAGGAAAACTACTCCCCTGGTGCTGGACTGGGAAGAATGGGCCAACATTCTTAGTACAACTCACTCTTGACTAGTACCATCAGCAAAGCAAAAGGGTTAGTTTGACTCTTCACTAAACATAATTTTTACTCTGTTCTTTTGTGACATGTGTTCCTCTCCAAGATTCATAACATCTGTTTTAGCATGATATATTCTGTGTGCATGTATTATATCAACTTGTTGCTGTTGTTTGGTGCCGTTGAGTTGGCTCTGGCTCATAGCAACCCCAGTACAACAGAACGAAGCAGTGTCTGGTCCTGCGCCAGCCTCACAATCCTTTCTCTGCCCGAGCCCATTGTTGCAGACACTGCGTCAATCCATCTCATGGAGGGCCTTCCTCTTTTTCGCTGACTCTCCACTTTACCAAACATGACATCCTTCTCCAGCAAATGGTCCCTTCTGACAATGCAACCAAAGAGAGATGAAGTCTGGCCTTTCTCACTTCCAAGGAGCACTCCAGCTGCACTTCTTCCAAGACAGATTTGTTAGTTCTTCTGGCAGTCCATGATATTTCCAGTATGCTTTGCCAACACCACAGCTCAAAAGAATCAGTTCTTCTTTGGTCTTCCTTATTCATTGTCCAGCTTTCACATACATATGAGGCAATAGAAAATACCATGGTTTGGGTTAGGTGCACCTTAGTCTTCAGAGGAACATCTTTACTCTTCAATACTTTAAAGAGGTCTTTTGCAGCACATTTGCCTGATGCTATACAAAGTCTGATTTCTTGACTTCTGCTTCCATTGGTCTTGAATGTGGAAACAAGCAATATAAAATCTATGACAACTTCAATCTTTTCTCCATTTATCATGATGCTACTTATTATACCAGCTTAAAAAAAAATCACTGTCGTGGAGTCAGTCTCGACTCATAGCAACCCCTCCTTGGGTTTCTGAGGCAGTATCTCTACAGAAGTAGATTGCCCAGTCTTCCTTCTGAGGCATAGTTTGTGGGTTTAAACCACTAGCCTTCTGGTTAGCAATCAAATGCCTTAGGTACTATACCTAATTTGTTGTTGTTGTTGTTACGTGCTGTTGAGTGGAACCCTACTCATAGTGACCCCTCTTTGGGTTTCCCAGGCAGTATCACTACTGAAGTAGGTTGCCTAACCTTCTTTCCCAGGAGTAGCTGGTGGGTTTGAACCACCAGCCTTCTGGTTAGCAGACAAGTGCCTTAGGCACTATGCCACCAGAGCGCCTATGCCCAACTGAGATATACCAATGTAATATAGTTCCCAGTATCAACAATGAAACAATAGTCTTTGTCTTTATCCCTATTGCCCCACAAACAAAATCAATGGAGTCAAGTTTTTTTCATCTAAGTTAAGGGATACTTAGATTTTCTCACATATACTCCTGAATAACCATCTCAATCTCCCATCACTGTTAATTTCTGTTCTCTCATTCAACCAAAAAATTCTTAAGCATACTGCATAAAAAATGGGCAAAAAGACCATGAATAAATGAATTTTTTTGTCCTTGAGGAATATATAGTGTATTGGAGGACACAGGCAAGTACAAAACTATTATAACAGTGAGGCAAGTGAAAGATGTACTGGAACCAATGGAAGTAAAGGTAGGGGGCGCCTAAATCCAAGCTGCTAGAGGTAGAAGTGACAGGGAAGGTGAGGAAATGAATATATGATTGAACCTGGAAGTAAAACCAGCAATGAATATTAGCCAAGCAAGTAAAGAGATGAATGAGTGCCAAAGAGAGGAAACATAAAACTTTGGCAGAGTAATCTGAATTTCTGGAACCCTAATTTCTTACAATTTAACAATATTCAGCCAAGGCACACTAACATGTCTAAACCTTTGAGTATGTGTGTGTGTGTGTGTGTGTGTGTGTGTGTGGTTAGTGTCTATTTTGATCAGTACCTTCCTAGACTTTTTGACAAATCTTATTATGTTTATGTGAAGATGAATTAGTAGAATATACATAATAATCCAAAGGATCAACAAAATACAAATTTAATTTTCTAATTTTGCCAGGATGACCTTGTTTCTGGAACAAACGTTTGGTTAAGAAAGATGTCAAAGGTTAAAAAAAAAGAAACTAAGAATAGAATTAACACGTTAACTTTCTATGAATAAGTATGAAGCTACACATTTAGCTATATATTTCCTATTTCATAGTCTCAAGAAGCTGATAAATTAGAATATACTGTCATCCTTTTCCAAATGAGAAAACTGAGATGTGAAAAGTTAAATTTTTTTCCCACAGTTAAGCAGCTAGTAGTAAAAAAGCCAAGCTTGAAACTAGTTCTCTCTACCTCTAAGACCTCTTTCTATATCTTCAAGTGGCAGAAAACAAATGTTACATGACTACTTCATACTTAATCCATAATTATACCTGAACCTTGTTTGACTCCCTCCGACAAAAAAGAGACATCTCTGATCCCAAAAAAAAAAAAAAAAAATGGAGCCAAGGTCAGAAGCAGAAGTCATCTGACTCTATCAGAATCAGGCTGGGACATAAAGCTTCCTCTATGCAGTTCCCTCCTAAGAAAAATCTGTGAGAAAGATCACATTCTCTTCCCTACTCCCAAGCAAGCAAAGAAAAAGTAGAAAAAAGTCTAGTTATTAAGTTTGCATAAAATTACATGTGTAACTTATATCTAAGTTCCTATTTTACAATCAGCACTATGTACTGATAGATTATCGTGTGGTCAACACTAAAAAAATACTATTAGTAAAAGGGAAGGGTAGAGAAGACTTCAAAGAGGAGGTGAATCTCAAAGGATGAATTAGATTCCAGATTGAGAGAAAAATATGTGCAAAACCAGAGAGGTGGGAACAAACAGATAGGTTAAGCCTGATAAACACCAAGAAGTTCAAATTAATTGAAGAATAGGTCATGGGAAAGAAAATAGAGACATCAAATCTGTCCCTTCTCTCCATCCTCTCCACTACTCCTTCATGTAAGAATTCTCAATTACACTATTAGAATAAATCATCATCATTCCCCATCTCCCATCTCTCATCCATACCAAAGTACTTGTTTTTTATATAATATAAATGTGTTCATTTCACTCTCTCATTTAAAAATCTTTCAGTGACTTACCATAGCCTATAGAATATATCTGGAATGCTCATATTAAAAGTGTATGATATACTGACCCCTACCTACATTTCCAGATCCATCTTGCACTAATTTCTATTCTCTACTTTATTTCCCAGGACTGTAAGGCTATTTGTGCACATGTTCATATGGGTGTGTGTGTGTGTGTGTGTGTGTGTTGGGATAAATCAGGAGAGGGAGAGTGTAGGGAGGAAAGGAATGAGAAAAAAAAGTAAATGATAAGGAAGAATAACTGATGGTACATGGTGCTACAGCAAGTGAAAATAGATGGAATCAAAGGAAATATGGAACGAGGTAAGGAAGGCATCTGCTGGGGTGGGAAAGTGTTGAGGGAGGAATCATGAAGGGATGGTAACCCAACACAAGATGTCAAAGCCTGAATTAGGAAAGGCGGTTGTATGGTACAGAGTGGACAGGGAGTTCATGCAGGAGAGCGGCTCAGTGTAGAATGTCAGAGCCTCAGTGGGGTAAACAGGTGTGGCTTCATGTGGATGGGGACCAGAAAAGCATAGTGTCAGAGCTTAAATGTGGTAAGAAAGATGTCAATGTAGGAAGATGGAAGGCACACAAGGGAGTTGGAGGAGAGTGAGTAGAGTGTCTAGCGCAAGATCTCAAAGCTTCAACAAGGGGAAGAGGATGGATCATACCTCCACCCTTCAGATGTCAGAGCCAGGTGGTCTGAAGAACTCTTTTTTCATGGCAGAGCAGCATTGCATGGGATACTGGCATATAAGCAGATGAGCAGGGTGCTTAGGAGAAGAGGCAGTGGCAACCTGGCACAGGGCATCAAATTCTAAATAGAGTGAGAAGGCTAATTGTGTTTGTACTGAAAGGGAATGAAAGTGGTAATGGAAGATACCAGGAGATTAATCAGGTAAGTAGTTAATAACCACAATGGAAGCAATTTTTCTTCTTGTCAGAGAGAGGAGTTAGGAAAATTTGGAGTCAGAAAATTGGAATGACATATCTGATAAAGGACTTATGTCTGAAATCAATAGAAAACTTCAACACCTCAACACCAAAAAGACAAATAACCCAATTCACAAATGGGCAAAAGACTTGAACAGACACTTCACCAAAGAAGATATACAGACAGCCAGCAAACACATGAGAAATTGGTCACGATCATTAATCGTTGTTGTTGTTGTTGTTGTTATTTGTCATCGAGTCGGCCCCGACTCATAGCGACCCCTCCTTGGGTTTCCAAGGCAGTATCACTACGGAAGCAGGAATGCCCAACCTTCCTTCCGAGGAGTGGCTGGTGGGTTTGAACCGCCAGCCTTCTGGTTAGCAGTCCAGTGCCTTAGGCACTATGCTACCAGACCTCCTAACATTAATCGTTAGAGAGAAGCAAATCAAAAAAACAATGAGATATCATCTCACCCCAGCAATAATAGTAAAGTTCAACAGGTCAGAAAGTAAAAAATGCTGGTGAGGTTGTGGAGAGATTACAACTCTTGTGCACTGCTGGTGGGACTGTAAAATGGCACAACCATTGTGGCAAACAGTATGGTGTTTCCTTAAAAAACTGAAAATAGAAGTACCATTTGACCCAGAAATTCCATTACTAGGAATATATCCTAAAGAGGTGAGAGATAGTGCATGGACAGACATATGTACACCTATGTTCATCACAGCACAATTCACTATAGCAAAGAGATGGAAACAACCTACACACTCATCAGTGGATGAGTGGATAACCAAATTATGGTACATACACACAATGGAATACTATGCTACATTAAAGAACAATGAGAGACACGTGAATCATCTCACAACGTGGATGAACCTGAAGGAATTATGCTGAGTGAAATAAGTCAATCATAGAAAAACTATACTGTATGAGCCCATTCCTATAAAAAGACAAAGAAGGCTCTGCCTTGGAAAGGAAACTCATTTTGTAGGTTACCTGGATGGGGAGGGCAGGGAAAGGATTAATTTAGGGCTAGTTGGGGCTTACATGCTGATACGGTAGGGGAGGGGAAGGGATTTATGGAAGGGATCTGTGACAACCATGATAACATTAGGAAATGGGAGGACACTGAATTGTGCACATAAGAGATAGGTGACAGATGCTAATACCAACCAATGTGTCCACAATTCTGCATTGCCATTAACACCAAACACCAGGCTACACATAAACACAAACACCTGAGAGGATCAGCCAGAAGAACAGAAGTATACTCTAGACTAAGCACAGATTCAGCTGAGGCTAATCTTGCACAAACACCAGTGATATAAAATACCTGAAAACTTTACAGAAACAATAGAACACAGACACAGAGTATTCCCTCACAGACACCCAGACACTATGGGAGAGAGATCCAATAGATACACTATCTCAGGACCATAGTACTGGGGAACACCAGACTCAATTGCCACAACAAAATACATAAAAGCCTTGTTCCACATCCTACATTAATGAGTAGTGACTGGAGTCTTAAAAGCTTTCAAGCGGTCATGCAAGATGCAGCTAACAGTCTCCTAGTGTCAGAAGTGAAGAAGAATACAAAAAAACAAGGGCATTTGGAAGCAATCAGCCCTAGGACACGCTGGCCCTCAAGACCAGAACTAGATGGTGTCTGGCTACCAATACCAACCACTCAGGAAAAGATAAAAGCTGGAGATCCTGGATAGAGTGGGAGGAAAAACGTGGAACAAAATCCAAAAACTCAATAATGACCAGAATTACTGGTCAGATGAAATCTGATGAGACCCCTAATACTATGGCCCTGGAATACATTCTGTGCCTGGAATAAAATGCACCCCCAGGGTCTGGCTCTCAGCCCAATAATTAACAAGATATACACGCAGACCACTCAATCCAAGATGATGCACCCACATACTCTATGGTAATACATCTCTTACAGCAATAGACCATAGGGCACCAGAGGATCAATATTCAAATTGAGGAAATGTAGGACAAACAGGAGGGCATAAATATGAGGGGTACAGGAGGAGGGTTACAGGGTAGGGAGGGGAGGGGACTGGGTTAGGGGTGGACATCGTAAATGGGGAGTGAAATTAAACGTCCATGTAACATTGAATGTAATAAAAGCTCTTAAAATTAAAAAAAAAATAAAAAAGAGAAAATTGGAATGACTATGTGATCCTATAATGATTTTGAGTTGAAAATGGATGTATGCGTGCGAAGTCATGGTTTTCAGTATTTTATATATATGTATATACACACACACACACACACACATATAGATAAATATATGTGTATATAAACACACACATCTCCACTGAGAAGTCCTGAGAACAATAATCCATAAGAGGAGTAAGTATACATAGTACAGATACTGTACTGGTTTCTCAATGCCATTCTTCAATAAAAGGAACCAATGTTCCTTGGATAATTGACTGATTCCAGATCCGGGGAAAGAAAGATGCAAGATGAACCTTTTTGTGCCAGAAAATACAAAAGTGTTAAAAGAATGATGGTTATATATCAAATGGACACAGAAATCTGGGAGAAATTAATTGTCACAGTGAATGATACTTATCAAGATTATTATCTACTGAGTAAAACAGGAAGCAATGAGTCCATTCACATATAAATTAATAATGTAATTTTGAAGAAAAAAGGAATATTTCTATAGTCTCAATAATAATTACAAAAAGTAACTTTAGCAAAGTGAAAAGAGCTGACAGGAACTACTGGAATCAAGTGGTCAAAGTTCGTATCATTAACACTAGGACATTGAAATTGTATATCACCTGATGGAATGCAGGAGAGTGAATGGAACCCGTTTCTAAGGTCTTGAGAAAATTGCATAATTTGAAATTAATCATGAGGAAACATCAGATAATCCCAAACTGAGTGAGATTTTCAAATGAATAGGGCTGAAATCATCAAGGAAAGATGAAGGCTTGTTTCTGTATGGATGGAGACTAAAGATAATTAAGGGCAGTACATGCCTCTAAACTAATACTTTGCTATAAAGGACATTATTAGGACAATTGGTAAACCATTAAAGGGATATAAGTAAAGTATCCATTTTAATTTTATGCTTCTGATGATTATATTGTGATTGTTGTTGTTGTTGTTATTATGTGCCGTGGAGTCGGACCTGACTCATAGTGACCCCTCCTTGGGTTTCCGAGGCTGTATCACTACGGAAGTAGATTGCCCAAGCTTCCTTCCGCAGAGTGGCTGGTGGATTTGAACTGCCAGCCTTCTGGTTAGCAGTCAAGTGTCTTAGACACTATGCTACCAGAGCTCCTATACTGTGATTAGTATATAAAATATATTTGTAGGAAGTAAACTAAATTATTTGGGAGTGCTGGGTCAGCATGTCAAAAACATATTACAATAATATGGAGTAGGGGGAGGAGGTTTTTTTTAGTACTGTATATACAACTTTTCTGCAAATTTGAGATATTTCTCAAAAAGATTTCAATTTCAAAATTAAAAAAACCTAATTTCATGTATTTTATCTTACCTTTTTTAAAATTATTGATTATAAATAAGTTGCTAAGGCCCCTCTGAAGCGTGAGTGGTGCAAGCTGCTAACCTAAAAGTTGGGGGTTTGAGCCCCCTAGTAGGTCAGCAAAAGAAAGGATTGGCAAACTGCTTCTATAAAGATTACAACCAAGAACACCCTATGCAGCAGTTCTACTCTATAACACATGAGGTCACCAGCAGTCAGAAATGACTCTGTGGCAATGAGCTCCTTCAGAGCTTCATTAGAAGGCTGAGAAATAAGAGGTACTGATGCTTATGTTTCATTAGGTTCCTGTTTATCTGCTCTGGGTGAGAATGAAATTGATAGGGAAAGAACAAGAAACAGATGATCATCCCAATAGGAGACACCAACAGAGAAACAACCACAGGACAAACATCTTTCTCCAAATCACAAGAAATAAATTTAACTATATATTTACATACAAAAAGGCTAAGTTTTATTCCAGAAATTACCCTGAATTGGCAAAATTAAGTTTTTCATAATCAGCAAAACTGCTTGCTCAAATGTTAGGATAGGTTATAATCAAATTTAAAAATTACATCCTTGCTGAAAAGGGAAAAAGTTAAATATGATGGAATTGGCCTTGGAAAATGGGGAAAATATTCGTTGCTATGAGACAGGAAGGAGAGTGTTAGCAAACTAAACGCAAAAGGGTGGGGGACTTTCCAGACAGTAGAAGCAATGATACGTGAAAGGAAAAGAGAATCTTCATATTAATCTAAAAAGTTATTTGATTTCCTTTACTAAATCTTCCACGAAATTGTATTATTGAAGCAAATGTGGTTACAAATCAAGAAGGACAACATTATTTATTCCATAGTTTTATTTCTTATATAAATTTTCTAAAAAACAAATTTGGTGAATTTAGTACTTATGAAAATGAAACATATTGACTGAAGCCAGAAATAAAAAAGAAAAATTATGTTACTGTCATCACATCACATTATGAATATACTTAAAATTGTCCTCTTGCGTCACTATTTACTTGTGGATTTTTTAAAATAGCAACATACAATTTTATTTGCTTTCTTCTATCTGAAAAAACTATTAATGTTTTAGGCATGAGCTGTCAAATGAAATAAGTTCACAGAGAATGCTTCACTTTAATTGTAAAGGCTATCACTTGGCCATCACCAGTTGTGAAAAGTGAAGATAAAGACTTAAGTAAAGATTAATTTAATGTCAATATTATGCCATACATAATGCTATATAATTTTAGCCTCTGGTGGATTTAAGAAAAACATTTTGAAAAAGTAGGAAAAGGTATTTCAGAGGCAGCTTGCTTCATAATTATGAGCTTACAGCTTGGTATAGGTTGGTTCTAAATTTTTTTTAGTTGTTCATATAAAAATTGTTAAAACAAACATGTCTCTTTTCCTCACTTTAGCAATTACTTCATAACTACAGCATAGGAATGATTTATCAATAAAAGTAGCTTTAAAAGGCTTTTGTTGACATAATTGTCAATATATCACTAAATAAACATATTTTGATGGTATACAAGACTGACATACTTAGTCTTAACCATTGTTGTTGTTGTTTGCCCTCGAGTCAGCCCTGACTCATAGCAACCCCTCCTTGGGTTTCCGAGGCAGTATCACTATGGAAGTAGGATTGCCCAACCTTCCTTCCAAGGAGTGGCTGGTGGGTTTGAACCGCCTGCCTTCTGGTTAGCAGTCAAGTGCCTTAGCCACTATGCTACCAGAGCTCCAGTCTTAACCATTAGAAAGACAAAATGTACAGGAAATCTCTAGCTTGTCAATCTGTTGTGTTCAAAATATATTCTCTAAACAGCTATTTGAATTCATTTTATTAAACTAGCAGTGATTTCCATGATAATATATTACTAGGTCAATCTAGAGAAATAAATTTATTTCCAATATAGCAGACTACCACCCATGTGCCAGTTTGTTGTACAGTGATGGCTTGAGTGTTGCTATGAGGCTGGAAGCTATGTCACCAGTATTTCAAATACCAGTAGGGTCACCCATTTTGGGCAGATTTCACCAGAGCTTCCAGACTAAACAGACTAAGAAAAAAGCTTTGGTGATCTACTTCCAAAAATTAGCCAATGAAAGCCTTATGGATCACAACAGAATATTCAGAATATTGCTCATTACAGTACTTGAAGATGAGCTTCCTAGGTTGTAAGGAACTTAAAATACACACTGGCCACAACAATAGACTAGAGCATGCCAACTGTTGTGAAGTTGACACAGGAGTGGGCACCATTTCATTCTGTTTCTCACTGGGTCATCATGAGACAGAGCCAACAGGACAGCAACCAACATTAACATACCAGCATTACAGAAGGAGTGATGGGAATCATGTCATGTGCATAACTTGCGTTCCTGGGGAAACTGCTGTTATTGATTCTTTAAGAAATGCTAAGAATACACTCCATCTTTGATACAGAGGAGAGGAAATGTCCCATCCAACCCCACCTTTATTGACCTGACAGTTGAACAGAGAATCCAAAAGCTTCAAGCCACTAGAAAAGACCCCAATGAATTGAGACAGAATTAGGAGAATTGGAGTTGAGAGGAAAAGTTGGAAAAGATGACCACCACAATCTCAGGCTTAATAGCACTGTGATGTCTTAGAAACATTTCAGTAGCCATTTGCCACAAATCTTTTTTTTTTTTTTTTTTCCTTTCTTGTCATCCCTAACGATGAGTCAGGCTGGTAGATTTCTGACAACACTCCCTTTGAATATGGACCCTCAGTTGTCCCCTCTCAGGTCTGCTTAGAAACAGAGTAGCACAGTATTGAATCTTTCCTCTAATTTGACTGTCCCTAAAATAAATTCAAAGGCCTGTTCAAAGTGTTTTATATTTTATTTGAGTTTTGTCTGTTTAAATCAATTTTTATTGCAACTTACAATATGAAAACAATTTCCTATTTAAGATCTCTCAGGTTTTTCCTATTCATGTAGTTTAAGATGTCTTCATACATAGTGTTAAGCTTCTTTATCAGAATCAGTTTCAAGTGATAGGGCAAATATTTTTATTAATGGTAGATAGTTTAATTATTACAATAGTTCAAGTTTAATTACCGTAATTAAAGTTATGATTTAACATAACATAGCAAGTGTTTTATAAAGTGAGGAGAAGCAATAAATGTAATTTTTAAAATAAAATATAGTAGATATAAGTTCGTTGCTGTTGTTATTAGGTGTCATCAAGCGGGCTCAAATTCATAGCAACCCTACACACAACAGAACGAAACACTACTTGGTCATGTGCCATGCTCACAATCCCTGTTATACTTGAGCCCATTGTTGCAGCCACAGTGTCAGTCCATATCGTTGAGGATCTTCAGCTTTTCTGCTGACCCTCTACTTTACCAAGGATGATATCCTTCTCCAGGGACTGGTCCCTTCTGACAACAGGGGTATAAGTTTAGTTCTATAATAATGCCCTTGTCCTTCCATTCTAATATAATTTTGTAAAGTGGAAGAGAAAGTGATGGGTTTGCATATTCATCCTAAATGACAATACGTAAACAATGTTGAGGAATGCCTCTATAGAGAAAGACAGGATCTTCATATACAGAAATGACTAAGAAAAATGTTTTGGATTTAATATAAATGCCAGGTCTCTTACTTTCCTGGAAGAAAGAACACACATACACACACACACACAAAAAAAGGAAGTCAAACAATGTTCCTATGTTCCCTCTAATATGGGAGGGCTGTAAAATTTAGAGTCTGCCTTTTTGACTATATCCCATAAGAGTTAGCTTGGGGAGTTAGTGAGAGCATAGCACAATGAAAGGGTAGGTAAACCTTTTCTATAAAGAGACCAATAGTAAATATTTCAGGCTTTGCATGTCATATGACTACTGCTGAAACTACTTAACCTTGCTCTGATATTGTAGCAAGAAAGCAGCCATACGTAATATGTAAATGATTGGGTGTGACTGTGTGCCAATAGAATTTTATTTACAAAAACAGGAAGTGAGACACTTTTCATCTGTTGACATTTGGCTGCCATTTCCTGGTATAATGAATATATAAACCACTGAGTTTAGCTTAGCTTTTAGTCGAGGTAATGTGTGTACTTGGGTAAATTTGCCTAACCCTTCAAGATCTCCTTTTTCTCAGACTCCTCATGTGTAACTAGCTGAGCTCTGTGAGCGTGTCTGTATACATGTTATAGTACATACACTTATCTAATATATATGATACATTTGTATTGTATTCATCAGCATAAATATTTCAATTTCTATAAGGGAGAAATGCTGACTCTCTGAGGAACCTTACCTATATACAAACTATGATTCAGTAACCTCATATTCCATTTTGTGGTGTCATCCAACCAGCAATCCTGAGGAAAGAGATCTAATATCCTGTGCTTACCTGTCTCAGCTTAGAGATGATATACATGTTCCATTGGTCACAGGATCCACCTGGATGCAATAAGAGAGGAGGCTGGGAAATGTAGTACCTGGTGGGGCATCCACTGCCCAGTGACAATTCCACATGTTGGAAGGAATGAACATATTGTGGGTGGTCAACTGGCCATATCTGTCACAATTATAAACAGAAAATATGAAAAAAATGTGTATGCCTGTTCTACATAAATATTCATTATGTGTATTTACCAGATGCTTTTCAGAAATATTAAGTAAGGTCCCTTGTGGGAATTGGAAAAAGATAAATAATTACGTTTAGTTTATTAATGAAGTAGCAGAGACATCAAAATTTGACTAATTCTTCCCAAAGTCCAAAGGCAACTCCAGTTAAGCAAAGAAACTTTCTGAGTCAGGAAATGAGACAAAGCAAAAGAATTAAGCATAGTTAAACATATTTTCAAACATAGAAAACAACTGAATTTCTTCTTAGGGATTCATAATTATAAAGAGATCATTAGGAAAAGATTTAAAACAGTGTTGCTGCCCTGCCTTTGATGCTGCAAAACCATATATCTTTGATGCTTATGCTGCCCTTTGTACTCTGCATTGAAACTAACTACAATTAGTTGCAAGCACTATTACAAACAAGGGAAAGCTGTTTATTCAATTTTTTACTCTTTCTGAATATTGAACATTGCACACACACACTTTTCTTAGCAAAGTAATTGTTTAAGAGTGATATTATCATCCAGGTGGCCTATCAAACAAATAAAACAACTGTTTGAAGATAATTCATTCACTCAACATATATTTACTAACTGCTTTTATGTACCAAAGGGACATTGGTGATGCAGTGGTAGAATTCTCACCTTTCATACAGGAAACTTGGGTTCAATTCTCAGCCAATGCATTGCATATGTAGCCCTCACCTGACAGTGGAGGCTTGTGTGTTCCTATGACGATGAGCAGATTTCGGTGGTGCTTCTAGACTAAGATGAACTAGGAAGAAAGAACTGAATATCTGCTTCCAAAAAATTAAACAATGAAAAAAAAATTATGGTTCACAATGGTCCAATTTCCAAATAGTCGTGGTGATGACATAAGACTAGCTAGCATCTTGCTCCATTGTGCATGAGGTCCATGAGTAAACCTGACTCAAAGGCAGCTAATAACACTGTCTATGTACCAAAGATTAGATTAGAACCATATATGCAATGGCAATTGAAACCAACAGCCACAAGCCTTGCCTTCGCAGAGCTTAGAGTCTAGGAGGGAAGTAAAAAAATAAGCAAGTAAACAGAAAAACATACAATTTCAAGATATTAAGTATAAGAAGAAAATGTAGAGAATGGCACATGGGAGGAGGGGCTTACTTATCAAAGATATACAGGGGCAACATGTATAAAAGAAATTTAACCTGAGACTTTAGGAAGTGAGAGAACCATACAAGTGAAGTTCCAAGGGAAGAAAATTTTACAAATAAGTAAGTAGATAGATAAATAAATAGATAGATAGATAGATAAAAACAGTAAATGAAAAAGATCTAAAGCAAGAAAAAGCCTGACATGTTGTGAAACAGAATTGAAACCACTGTGGCTCCAGCAGGTGACCTGGCAGAGAGGGGCACTGGGGAAGGTAAGTGTGAGCCAGATTACGGGAGATTCTCAGGAAAAGGACCACGCTGAAAAATGTATTTTAGGCTACATATGGGCTATACAGCTATTTACATGAAAAATCAATCAATTAAATCAGACAAAGTCAAAAAATATTTAAATTTTTATTTGTGGGTGTTGATCTAACTCTGTAAGGGTATGTTTCCATGTAAATAAACATTTGATGTTTGTATATCACTGTAGTATAAGCACATCATGCAAACAAATACACACAGGCACAATTTCCTATACTTTTGAAGATAACACTACCTAGATAGAATCTGGGAGCTCTGGTAGCATAGTGGCTAAGGCACTAGACTGCTAACCAGAAGGCTGGCGGTTCAAACCCACCAGCCACTCCTCGGAAGGAAGGTTGGGCAATCCTACTTCCGTAGTGATACTGCCTCGGAAACCCAAGACTCGCTATGAGTCAGGGCTGACTCGACGGCACATAACAACAACAACAAGATAGAATCTAACAATTTTTGTTTGTTTGTATTGAATTTATTATTAAATTTTCTATTGGAGGAAATATTGCTTTTCCACTTTTGTAGTAAGATAAAGATTTCTTAAATATAGTATTTTAGTAAACATATGAATATATTTTAAAAATATTAAAGATATAGTGGTATCTAGGATACTGCAAAAATCATAAAAACGGTGCTGATGGTTAAAATTATGCGCCAACTTGATGAGACTATGATTCTCAGTGGTTTGGAAGACACTGGATGGATTGCCCTTGCATAATGTAATATAATATAACCATTCTCTATTTTGTGATCTCATGTGAGCAGCCATTCAGTTGAAAAGCCAATCAGTTTCCTTGGGGGTGTAGCCCGCATCCAATATATATGGCTGTTTTGGCAAAGCTCTCTTGATCTTGAATCTGACTCATCATTCTCTGACCTCTGGTTCTTGGGACAAGAGCCAGCAACCTGATGTCTAATGTGCAGATTTGGGGATTGTGATAGTTGGAGCTGTGTGTCAGCTTGGCTGGACCCCAGTTCTGTGCGGTTGTTCCCATGATGGGATCAGATGACTGTCTTCTGAGTGGCCAGTCTGCCCAAGGGGAGTTTCCATAGGGGTGTGGGCTGCTTCCAAGACATCCAGGGACATCCTGGGAAGAGAGACATTCTTTGAGGGATTGGAACCCTGGTGTGCAGACTATAAACTTCCATGAGTGAGCAGCCCACCACTTGGCCTGGAGATCTCGGATTAGTCTTTTGTTGGAGTCAGCAACCAGTGTACTGCCTGCCAGCCTTGAATTGCTCGGCCCCCTGAGCTTGCAGAAGCTAAGGCTGCTGCCAGCCCGAAGTTTCCTCCAGGGACTCTGGACTTGTTGGCTTCTATAGGTTTGTGAGCCATTTTCCTAAGATAAATCTCTCTCTCTCTCTCTCTCTCCCTTCCTCTCTCTCTCTCTCTCTCTCTCTATATATATATATATATGTATGTATGTGTCTGCATATATGCTTTGTTGGTTTTTGTGTTTCTCTAGAGAACCCAATATAACACAGGGATTTACCAATTCCCTCAGCCCTGTGAGCTAGCAGTCTGGCATCTGACCTGTTGATTTTGGGTTTGTCAGGCCCTGTAAACATATGAGTCACAAGAAGCCTCTAGCCTCATGCTTGACCCACAGATTTGGAACTTGCCAGTCTCTATAACTGCATGAGTCATTTCCTTGAAATAAAGTTCCCTCTCTCTATATATATATACTTCACTGTTTTTACTCCTCTAGAAATTCTAGCATTAAATCTTTGTTATCAGGAATGATTTTAGAGGAAAAAAAAAAAAACCTAGAGGTGAGTTTGTTCTCAAGTCTGGATAGATCTAAAAAACTGATGACTCTAATTCCAGTAGGAAAGAAGGCATTACTAACCCATGGTATGAGGTAGCAGTACAAATATGTAAAATATCACCTCCAATTGGATCAAATATTTGTGAGAAACAAGGCTGGGTATGATTGTGTATGTAACATCTTTCAGCGTTTCTGTCAAATTGAGAACTACATTGAGGCTGGTTGGTTGGTTCAGCTTTAACTAGACAAAGTGGTGAAAGAAAGAGATAAGATAAGGGCTTCAGAGTCACTGTTCAAGTGACACATGAAAGAATTTTGACACTTGTTTCTCAAAAGAAAGCTGTATTTCTAGTAGTAACAGAGCTGATATTGCTGAAAATGAAACCCAGAGTCTTATCGTTAAGAGTGGCTGAATTACTGGCATAACATACAAAACATTGTTCCACCTACTACTTTGGCAAGTAGCGACTGGGACCTTAAAAGCTAGGAAGCTGCCATCTAGATGCAACAACAGGTCTCTC
>NW_006921789.1:4456642-4465840 GCF_000298275.1 Orycteropus afer afer
TATGTGCCATCGAGTCAGTCCCAACTCATAACAACTCCTCCTTGGGTTTCCGAGGCAGTATCACTACAGAAGTAGATTGCCCAACTTTCCTTCTGAGGAGTGGCTGGTGGGGGAAGAACTAGGATCCTGAAATTTGGGATGGGGATGTATCGGCAGATAATAAGGAATCTGGGGACAATTGAACACCTGAATTATATTAAATCACTCCTGCAAACAGTACCAGCCCTCACTCCTATCTGAAGAGATAGGACTCTGTCTCAGTCTGCTAAACTACTTTCCCCAGTAAAACTATTATTCTGTCCACCCCTATCTGATGAGATTTACCAAGCTGTGCCTGAAGAGTCTTTGTCTGGGATACTAGCTGAGGGGGCCTGAGCATTGCCTGGAACATCACCTGAGACAAATGTCTTACAAAATATTGTTGAATGTCCCCAGGACCCACTTCCACCATCCACTTTTGCTTCTAGAACTTAAGACTACTTTAGAACTTTAGAACTAGACTTAAGTCCCAGTGAGCCCCAAGAGATGAGATATAAAGTGTGACCCAGGAGAAAATACACTATGCTCCAAAAGAACTGCTTGATTTTTCTAATATATGCAAACAGAAACCTGGAAGATATGTGTAGGAATGGCTATTAATGGTGTGAGATAATGGAACAAGGAACATATACTCAGTTTGGATCAGACTGAGTTTATTGATATGGGCTCAAGAAACACAGATTCTTTGTTCAATTTTTCAGCTTAAGAAATTAGAAAAGGATTTCATAGTTTGTTTGGTTCACTGAATCTTAGCTTAAGCTGTGTCCTACACTAAAACAAACTGAATGCTAGACTGGCTTTGGTATACCACAGAAGAAGGTATCCAAAGGCTTAGGGAAATTGACATGCTGGAGTGGATTTATCAGGTTGGATCTACAGACTCTTCTATGGAGAGCTCAGAGGACACATCTTTTTCTAAAACAGAGAGGAACACGTTTGGGAAGGGAGCTCCAGAACGCTTAAGACCACTATGATTGCCATTTTATATACGTCAGATTTTACTCTGGGAACTACCCTAACTGAATTCCAGACACCAAACTACAATGGGGCTGATTCGACCCTATGGAGGTAAGGGCCAAGTAGTAGAATTTACTCAACAAAGACAAGATGAGCATGGTTACCATAATGGAGAGCAGAGTCAAAGCAGTAATTAGTGTAGTCTGACACATACAGACTTATGATGTTGGCTACATTGTCACGGTGTCCCTGTGTTGTTGTTGTCGTTAGGTGTCATGGAGTCAATTCCAACTCATACATTCCTCTGTACAACAGAATGAAAAACTGCCTGGTCCTGCACCATCCTCACAGTCCTTGCTATTCTTAAGCCCCTTGTTGCAGCCACTGTGTGAATCCATCTCATAGAAGTTCTTCCTTTTTCTCTCTTTTACCAAGTATGATACCAAGTATCTCTCTTTTACCAAGTATGATATCTTTCTTCAGGAAATATATCTTTCTGACATGTTCAAAGTAGATAAGCCAAAGTCTAACTATTCTCTCTTCCAAGGAATATTTTGGCTGCACTTCCTCCAAGACAGATTTGTTCATTCTTCTAACAGTCCATGGTACTTTCAGTATTCATTGCCACTTCATAATTTAGAGGCATCAATTCTTCTTTGATCGGCCTAATTCATTGTCCATCTTTCACATGCATATGAGGCAATTGAAAATACTGTGACTTAGATTAGGTGCACCTTAGTCTTCAAAGTGGCATCGTTGCTCTTCAATGCTTTAAAGAGGTCTTTTGCAGCAGATTTGTCCAGGGCAATAAGCTATCTGATTTATCGACTGCTGCTTCCATGAGTGTTGATTTGCAATCCAAGTAAAATGATATCTTTGACAACTTCAATGTTATCTCCATTTATTATGATGTTGCTTATAGGTCCAGTTGTGAGGATTTTTGTTTTATTTATGTTGAGGTATAATCCATACTGAAAACTGTAGTCTTTGATCTTTATCAGTAAGTGCTTCACATCCTCTTCACTTCCAGCAAGCAAGGTCTGTTATCTGCATATGACAGGTTTTCAATGAATTTTCCTCCAATTCTGATGCCACATTCTTCTTCATACAGCCCACCTTCTTGGATTATTTGCTCAGCCTGTAGATTGAATAAGTATGGTAAAAAGATACATCCCTGGCACCAACCATTCATTTTAAACCATGAGGTATTTCCTTCTTCTGTTTGAATAACTGCCTGTTGGTCTATGTACAGGGTCCTCATAAGCACAATAAAGTGTTCTGGAATTCCCATTATTCCAACATTATCCATAATTTTGTGGATATTGCAAGGTTATGGTGTCCCTAGGAGTGAAATAATTAGGAAATCTACTAAATATTTATTTGATCTGTAGAAGCTGAAGAATTCTAGGTCAAGTGAATAACAGTCTAACTTGAAATGCCAGAATAGAGAGTGTCCTGGGTCCTCAATCAATTCCCAGGCTTGAACTATCTTACTGAACCATAACCCTTTGATTGAAGGGGAGGCCAAATTCTTTTGAGTAAAATGTGAAAATCAAAACCAAAACCACAATACTGTCAAAGACAAACTCTTAATCTTTTCCCCAGCCTTCCTCAAAGGGATCTATGGCCTTGTACAAGAGTGACTCTTCATTGAGGAAAAGGAAATATACTTTTGGGGGATTACTGGACACTGGCTCTTAACTAAGAAGCTCTTGTGGTGCAGTGCCTAAGGCATTTGACTGCTAACTATAAGGCTGGTGATTCAAAGCCAACAGTTTTTCCACAGAAAGAAGATGGGGGCAATCTATTTCAGTAAAGATTTACTGCTTCTAAAACTCAATGGGGTTGCTGAGTCAGAATTGACTTAATGGTAATGAGTTTTTGTTTGTTTGTTTGTTTGTTTGTGGCTCTCAACTCACACTAAGTTGAGACTCAAAATGTACTGTCACCCACTAATCATAGTAAGGATGTATGTAGGTCATTATTATTATTCATGGAATCTTAGCTGAGGTCAATCTCATTTGGGTCCAGTGGATCCCCAAACCCATCCTGTAGTCATTTCCAGCTACAGAATGCATAATTAGAATAGGCATACTCAGCAACTGGCAGAACCCTTATATTGGAAACCTGACATGTGGAGTAAGGGCTATTATGTTAGGAAAGACTATTAGAACTTCCTGTACCTAAGAAAGTAGTAAACCAAAAGCAATGCTGCTTTAGTGGAGGGATTGGAGAGATTAGTGTCACCATCAAAGTCTTGAAAGATGAGAAGTAATGATATCTACCACATCTCCAATCAACTTTCCCATTTGGCCTATGCAGAAAACAGGTGTGTTTTGGAGAATGAGGGTAGACTATTGTAAACTCACCAGGTGTTGATTTCCATTGCAACTGTTCTTCCAGATGTGGTTTTAATGCTTAAGCAAATTAATACATCTCCTGGCACCTGGTATGCAGCTAGTGAACTTGCTAAGGCCTTTTTCTCCAAATCTGTTTTGAAGGATCACTAGAAGCAGTTTGTCTGCAACTGCCAAGGCCAGCTATACATCTGCACTGTCCTACACCAAAGATATATCAACTCTCCAACCAATGTAATAATTTAGTCTGTAGGGATGTTGATCACCTTTCCCTTCTACAAGAAGTCACAATGATCTATTCATTGCATTGATGCCATCAAGCTGATTGGATCTAGTAAAGAAGACATAGCAATGACTCTAGACCTATTGGAAGACATTTGGATACTTGTTGTTGTTGGATACTAGAGGGTGAGAAATTAACCTGACAAAAATTCAGGTGCCTTCCACCTCAGGCAAATTTCTTGAGGTACAGTGTTGTGGAGCATGTCAAGATATTCTTTCTAATGTGAAGGAAAAGTTGTAGCAACTGGCCCCTACTACAACTGAAAAGGAGTCACAATGTTAGATGGGCCTCTGGATTTTGGATACAACATATCTATTATTTAGGTGTGCTACTCTGGTCTATTTATCAAGGTACTTGAAAAGTTGCTAGTTTTGATGGAGTCTAGAACAAAAGAAGGCTCTGCAACAGGTTCAGGCTGTCATATATGCCACTTTGACAGTTGGGCCATGTGACATGGTATTTGAAGTGTCAGTGGAAGATAGAGATGAATTACAGTGCAAACCCATAGGATTTTGGCACAAAGTCCTGCCATTCTCTGTAGATAACTATTCCTTTTAAGAAAAAGCATTTAGCTTGCTACTGGGCCTTAGTAGAGACTGAAAACTTAAACAAAGGCCACCAAGTCACCATGTGGCCAGAGCTGCCCCTCATGAAATGAGTGTTGTCTGACCCCCAGAGTCATATACTTAGATGTGCACAGTGGCATTCCATCATTAAATGGATGTGATATAAACGATTTGGGGCTTGAGCAGGACCTGAAAAACCAAACCAAACCAAACTCACTGCCATCAAGTAGGATCTGACTCCTAGTGACCCCTCCTCCATAATCAATGTATATACAGGACTAATAAAAGGACAGTTGTTTCACAGACCTTTAAAATCAAGGGAAAATAAAGCAATTTCTGAAAACCAACTAAATCTAATAGCCTCATGGAGGTGTGAGTGATAAAAATTTTATATTACATCAGCTATTTGACTGACTTGGGGTATGGAAAGTAAACATATTTCCTTAATGTAATTCAAAATCTTCAAGATTATGATATAGGACAAATCTAATTTGGATTATTCTGCAAGATCTAGTTGTTGTTGTTGTTGTTGTTATGTGCCATCGAGTCGGTCTGGTTAGCAGGCAAGTGTCTTAGCCACTATGCTACCAGAGCTCCCGCAAGATCTAGTAATTTATTAAACATAATTGTAGTAGTTAAGTTTTTACTTTGCTGGGCCTTGATTCTGAGTGGCTTGGCAGCTAGATGTAGTTATTTCCAATAATGTGATTTTAATCACCTCCATGGTGGAATCTCCTGTGAGAGGTTCATCAGTGGAAAGCTGCCTTTGGGATGTGACCTGCTTCCAGTATGTAAGGAGCAGCTTTGGTAAGGTCTATAGTTTTTTTTGGCACCTCTGGATACTGCATTTGTCCAAGCCTTCCTCTCAGCACTTTGCCGTGTTGCCTGCCAATGTTGGAATTGTTCCTGGACTTGAACAAATGGCCATGTGTCTTTTGATATTGGGATTGTGCCATTCTACTTGCTGACCTTGGGTTCATCAGCCTCAGCAACCAGCATCTGCATGAGTTATGGGAAGCCTCCAGTTCCAGTGGGCCTAGAATAAGAGGCAGAGCTTAAGCTGATGTTTGAGGAGCCTTTATCCAGCCCCTAGAGCCAGTACTCTGAATTTTGACATCTAGCCTTCTAAACTGTAAGAAGGGAATAAATTCCTGTTTATTAAAGCCATCCACCCGTAATATGTCTATTACAGCAGCTTTAGAGAACCAGGACAATGGTTAAACTAGAGGGAAATATTTTCTTTGTGTGTGTGTGTGTGTGTGTGTGTGAAACAAAGCCTTACAAACTTAGTGTCATATAAAATGAATAATTATTTTGGTTCTCCATCATACTCATTTACACATTTTCCGGAAAATGCAGCAAGACCAGATCATCTCCCAGGAGTCATTGTAGCTCTGTTATTTGAGAATTTTCTTTTTTTTCTTTCTTTCTTTTTTTTTTTTTTTTTGTTGTTGCTCATTCCTGTATTGATTCTTTCAGCAAATATTTATTAAGTGCTTTTGTTAAAATATTATATGCCTCACAGTGCTTCATACTGGAGATAAAAAGGCAAATAAGACATGATCCCTGTCTTCAAAAAGCTTACAGTCAAGACAGGGCAAGAGGCATGTGAAAAACTATGATAATATATCAGAAACTTTACAAGATGGATTTTAATGTTCTAGTTTATAATATGCCTTTGCTTACTAGAAACTGCATGGAAAGCAAGTGATGACCTTTGTGTATAAAAATGTTCTAAAGAGTATTATCATTATCTTACACTGTAACAAAAAATAAAATCATACTGAATATATATAAATTTTTATATTAAGAATATATTAGTATAATACAGTAGGAGCTCTGGTGGCATTTGAGTAAATAGTTAGAAAGTAGGTCTATATTATTCACTGAGAATTGTCACAAAATTATTTTGAGTCATGGTAATATACGAAGTTTTGATTCTATGCATGATGAAGTAGTAAGTCAATGATAATTAAACTTCTAATTCCTTGCTTCAACTATAGGAATGTGTTTGTTCTCATGTAACAATAAGTCTGAAGATTAGCAGTACTGAACTGGTAACAGCTATTCATGTAGCTGGGCTTTTCTATCTTTCTACTGTATCAGTCTATCACATTTCATCTTTTTGTCACCTCATATCTACTAGATGTTTACGGTACATATAGGTATATATCTATATTCTCTGCAGGAAAAAGAGAAAGGCAAAAAGATAAAATGACTTCATCATAAGAAGTCTTGCTGAAAGCATATCCAATAGGCTTTCATTTATAAATCATTGACCAATAACGTATCGTAATGGTTACAAAAGAAGATGGAAAATTGAGTATTTGGGCTTCTAGCCTATATAATAAAGGATATCATGAAAGATAAAAGTTTTTGTGGCATTTGGATTATATTCCACAGTATTCCACAGCTAGCCCTTAATTATTTTTATCAGTAAAGAAATCTTCAATGTATTTCTTGAGATAGGATCTTCCAAAGAGCTAAATGAAAACACAAAGGATAGAGATCAGTTCTACAGGGGGATGAAAAATGCTACAGAAAGCCTTAAGCAAGGAAGTAATACTTGAACTACATCTTGATACTGGGGTCTGATGGGAGAATGGAGAAGAAGGAGTAAGGTGAAGAGAAGGCTTCTTTCCAAGTAGAAGAGGCCCTGTGAGGCCTCTTAAAATATTATAGATGTACAAAGAAGACTAATAGAGGTGCTGGAAGTAATTTGGTATGGCTAAAAATGTATTTCATATAAGATACTACTTTTATAAATTAGGAATATGGAGGTGAGAAAAATTAATAATGATTTACCTAGTGTAGTTTTTTTTTTTTTTTTTTAAGTATTGGAATATAGTAGCAATTATTATTTTGTTAGCTGCTCAACATCTGTTTCTAATACTTGGCTAACTGTACTCCATTTTTCTCTAATCTTCCTACAGTGAGTATGGTTTGGGGCCCCAAGAGTAGAGCATGTAATACAGGCCTCAACTAGTCAGGTTGTTTCTGACCCAAATCAGCTCAACAAGAAAAGAGTTGTTCTCTTTTCTATCAAACTTGAATTTATAAAAATGTGATTTCTGGTGCAGTGGTAATCACCTTTGGACCATGAGCAGGGAATCTGAAAGAATATGAAGCCATTATATACAACTTAGTTCAAACAGAAAGAGAGAGAAATTTTTTGAACTCTCACATCACACTTAAGCCAGTCTGGTCAGCTTTTTTCTCATTTTCAACAAAAACAATCTTAAATGTTGTACATATTGGTCTCTAACAATTATGGCACTGAAAATATCAACCCTTAAAATATATAATTGATGGAGAGAAATAGGGTTGAAATCAAGTTAAGAAATTAATGCCTTGCGTAGCATGGATATTAGCCTACAGCTTTGGAGACTCAGTAGAAAAATAACAAGGTCACCATTTCAAATAGTCTGAGTCAAAGGGAAGATGAAAACTATTTAACTGTCTATTAAGGGATTGGTAGACAACTGAGTACCGTTGCTAAGAGACAAATTATTTATCTGACTGAATTTTAGACTCAAAAAATAAGTCTGTACAGATTTTTAGTACCAGTGCATGAATTTTGGCAAAAAGAAAAAGAAGAAGTAGATTTAAGGCCCAATGCTTCTTTCCAAATGAGTTATATAGACAGATGAAATCCAAAGCAACAATGCCTTGTATTAGCTCAATCTGTACAGCAAACCTGGGCATCTGAAACTATGTCAACAAATACATTTATCAATTATCTATAGGTAGAAAATCATAAAGAGTTAAAGTTAAAGTTGACTTGGAACACTTACACACCATCCAGGAATCTTGACCTAGTGGCAGATAAGGCTTGCAGTTGCCTCCCTTTATGAAGAGGGTATGAACATTTAATATGGACATAAACAGTTTGAAAAGGAGCTCTTGTGGCACAGTCATTAAGGCATTCAGCGGCTAAACAAAAGATTTTGGTTTGAACCCACCAAGAAAGATGAGGTAGTCTGCTTCTGTAAAGTTTATAGTCTTGGAAACTCTGTGGGGGCAGTTCTACTCTGTCCTATAGAAACAACTCAATGACAGTGGGTTTGTTTTTTATTTAAACAGTTTTGAGAATATAGATTAAGACAGAAGGATATGTATAGTAAAGGCAATCAACTAGTCAGAAAGTAATGGAAATATATTTGAATACTAGCAAGTCCTTCTATATTTTAATCTCTTTCACTTTTTCCATAATATTCCATAGCTAGTACTTAATTATACTTATCAATGAAGAAATCTTCTTAAATATACATGTTCGGATAGAAGCTTGAAAAAGACTCAGTGATATAACAGACTAAATTTATGCATGGTCTCTGATAGAGTTAATCTGCCCCCATCCACAGGATGTAGCACATGACTTAGCCCTAAACCGATCAAGGCATACTAATTGCCTAATCCTTATGATTGGAGGAGGAACTCTGGTGGTGGAGTGGATAAGGCATTCATCTACTAACTAAAAGATCAGATCAGAAGTTTGAACCCACAGGCCACTCCATGGAAGAAAGATAAGGCAGTCTGCTTCCACAAAGATTTATAGCCTTGAAAATCTTATGGGGCAGTTCTACTCTGTCCTATATTGTTGGTAAGAGTCAGAATCAACTTGAAAGCAGTAGTTTTGTTTTTGTTTTTGGTTTGGTTTTATGATTGAAGAGAATGTGGCTGAGAAAGAATTAACCTCAGGACTTTAGTGAAAGCTACTATAACAGCCTCACAATCTTTTCACTTAGCCCGAAGTTATGAAAATATAAGTTATGGCAGTGAAGCATAAGTTTTGTGGCAGCAGTGAAAAAGTATGTCAGAGATTAAGTCAACATAAATACAGTAACAGAGTTAAACTGTATCAAGGTGTGGAGAGAAATAAGTTCCAGCAATGTTGCATAAGCCTCACAATTCAAGCCATATACATTGTATGTTGTTGTTGTTGTTGTTATGTGCCGTCAAGTCAGCCCTGACTCATAGCGACCCCTCCTTGGGTTTC
>NW_006921789.1:4465940-4469034 GCF_000298275.1 Orycteropus afer afer
TATCACTACGGAAGTAGGATTGCCCAACCTTCCTTCCGAGGAGTGGCTGATGGGTTTGAACCGCCAGCCATCTGGTGAGCAGTCAAGTGCCTTAGCCACTATGCTACCAGAGCTCCCATACATTGTATAAGCCCCACAATTCAAGTCATATATGAGTCTGGGCTATCCAATTATACAAGACAATAAATTATGTTTTAATTTAGCTCACTTTTATTTTTCCCCTCCTTGCAAGCAAAAGAATCCTAAATGAAATATGGGGGTACAATTCTAGGGTTTTGTTGATTCTTTCCATTCAGTCTTTGAACTTTGTGTGGAAAGCATAGCATGCTTTGAACTGAAGAAATACAAGTACTTTTTTGTCAAAGTAAAAATAGGAATTCCTAATCCTAAACAATGTATGAGGCATCTAAAAAAGCAGAAGATATTCTAGATGATGATTAAAATGTTTTATTTTATTTTTCTCCCCCCTGTAATACACTTCTTCAGAGAACATAAGAAAGAGATCATTTTCGTGGTTATATCAATGATAGCCAATGAATATTGAACTATTCCAATGTCTTTCTAATTATAAAGGCCATGTTCTGCAATTACACCACTTTGTGCACCACCAGCACAAAGTATAATTCATTAACAAAAAAAAAAAAAAATGAAAAAAATGAGCAGAAGGCAGAAGAATCAAAAATCTTTTAGTAGATGAAGTATGTAAATTCTAAAATCTATAGAGGAAGGAAAATGGATTTTAACAGCTGAAATAAAGACAGATTATTTACAAAAGAATTAGAGTAGGCTCAAAGCAAATCTCTTAGAAGAAAAAGAATAAATGGGGTGGGAAAGGAAGGTGAGGACATAAAAACAGTTGAATAATATCTTCAAGTACTGAGTGAAAATAACCAACCTAAAATTTCACACCTAGTGAAACTATCATTCCAAACAAACTAGAATAAAGCTGTTTCCAGATGGACTAAAAAATAAAAGAAAAATCCAGAGAATTTAGCAGCATTAGTCTCACTAAATAAACTAAAGAACACACGTCATAAAGAAGGGAATTGAATTAAAGACTGAGATACAAAAAGACAATTAAGAAAAGAAATTGGTAAACATGTGTAAACACACAAAAAATGAACTGAATAAAACAACAGTAAAAACAATAATCCACCACTTGTCTGTCAGTTTGTCCACTGTGGTGGCTTGTGTGTTATTGTGAGGCTGGAGGCTTTGCCACTGGTATTTCAAATACCAGCAAGGTTACCCATGGTGGACAGATTTCAGCAGCGTTTGCAGACTAAGACAGACTTAGAAGAAGAATGGGGCTATCCACTTCTCAAATAATTGGCCAAGGAAAACCTTATGAATAGCAGTGAAATGCTGTCTGATATATTACTGGAAAACTTCATGAAGAGCCTTGAAACATTGTCCAAGGTAGTGCCAGAAGATGAGCTGCTCAGGTCAGAAGGCACTCAAAATATGACTGGGGAGGAGCTGCCTCCTCAAAGTAGAGTCAACCTTAATGATGTGGATGGAGTAAAGTTTCAGGACCTCCATACAGGAGGAAACAGCTACAAGAATCAATTAAGAATTACAATGTGGAATGTACTAAGTATGAATCTAAGAAAATTGGAAATAGCTAAAAAATGAAATGGAATACATAGAGATTGATACCCTTCATATTAGTGTACTGAAATTGACAGTATGGAGCCATTTTGAATCAGACAATTATATGATCTACCATGCTGGGAATAACAAATTGAAGAGGAATCACATGCCACTTGTCACAAAGAATGTTTCAAGATATACCCTGAAGTACAATGCTATTGGTGAGTGGATAATATCCACATGCCTATATGTAAGACCTGTTAATACTACTACTATTCAAATTTACACACCAACCACTAAAGCAAAAGACGAGGAAGTTGAAGATTTTTACTAGCTTCTGCAGTCTGAAATTGACCAAACACAGAATCAAGATATGTTGATTATTACTGCAGATTGGAATGTGAAAGTTGGTAACAAAGCAGAGTCCACCTGTAGCTTGGAAATATGGCCTTGGTGATAGAATTTTTCAAGACTGATGATTTATTCATTGCAAATACCATTTTTTCAACAACATAAACTGTGGGTATACACGTGGACCTCACCAGATGGAATACACAGAAATCAGATCAACTACATCTGTGGAAAGAGGCAATGGAGAACCTCAATATCTTCAGCCAAAACAAGGCCAGGAGCTGACTGTGGAACAGACCATCATTTGCTCATATGCAAGTTCAAGTGGAAGCTGAAGACCAATAAAACAAGTCCATGAGAGCCAAAATATGACCTTGATTATATTCTACCTGAATTAACAGACCATCTGAAGAATAGATTTGATGCACTAAATACCAATGACTGAAAATCAGAGGAATTATGGAATGACATCAAGAACACCATCCATGAAGAAAGTAAAAGGTCATTAAAATAGGAAAGGAAGAAAAGACCAAAACAGATATCAGAACCTTGTTCTTCAATGGACAATAGCTAAAGCAAATGGAAGAAATAACAAGAAAAAAATCTGAACAGAAGATTTCAAAGGGCAGCTGGGCAAGAAAAAGTCAATTATTATAAAGAAACTTGCAAAGACCTGGTCTTAGAAAACATAAAGGGAAGAACACTCTTGACATTTCTCAAGCTGAAAGAACCAAAGGAAAAAAAAATCAAGCTTTGAGTTGCAATATTGAAAGTTTCTATGGGCAAAATATGGAATGATGCAGGAAGCATGAAAGGCAATGGAAGGAATTCAAAGAGTCACTATAACCAAAACAATTGGTTAATGTTCATCTATTTCAGGAGGTGGCGTATGACCAAAAACTAATGGTATTGAAGGAAGAGGTCAAAGCTGCACTGAAGGAATTGGCAAAAACAATGCTCCAGGAACTGATAAATACCTATTGAGAAAAAGTAAGTGCTAGATACACTCACTCATCTATGCCAAGAAATTTGGGAAACAGCTACCTGGCCAATTGACTGGAAGAGATCCATATTTTTAGCCATTCCAAAGAAAGGTGATCCAACAAAACGTGGAAGTTATCTAACAATATCAGTAATATCACATGATTAT
>NW_006921789.1:4469629-4471720 GCF_000298275.1 Orycteropus afer afer
GCAGATGACAGAGAACTTTGCTTGCTGAACATGACGATGTCTTAGAGCACTTACTGATGAAGATTAAAGACTACAGTCTGCAGTATGGATTACAACTGAATATAAAGAAAACAAAAATCCTCACAACTGGACCAATAAGCAGCACCATGATAGATGGAGAAAAGATTGAATTGTCAAAGACCTCACACATTACTTGGTCTACAATCAACACCAATGGAAGCAGCAGTCAAGACCTCAAAATATGTATTGCATTGGGCAAATCTGTTGCAGAAAACCTCTTTCAAGTGCTTAAGAGCAAAGATATCTCCTTGAGGACTAAGATGTGCCTGACCCAAGCCATGGTATTTTCAATCGCCTCATATGCATGAAGAAGAGTTGATGTTTTTGAGTTGTGGTCTTGGTGAAAGTACCGTGGACTGTTAAAAGAACTAACAAATCTATCCTGCAAAAAGTAGCCAGAATGTTCCCTGGAAGCAAGAATCGCCAGATTGGTCTCACCTACTTTGGTCATGTTGTCAGAAGGGACCGTTCTATGGAGAAGGATGTCATGCTTGGTAAAGTGGGAGGTCAACAAAAGAGGGGGAGGCCCTCAACAAGATGGATTGACACAGTGGCTACAGTGATGGGCTCAGGTACAGCAGGGATTGTAAAGCTGTCACAGGACTGGGCAGTGTTTCGTTCTGTTGTACATAGGGTCACTGTGAGTCAGAGATGACTCAACGGTACATGGTAACAACAACATAGTTAAATGCTTTTGCATAGTCAATAAAACACAGGTAAACATCTTTCTGGTATTCTTTGCTCTCAGCCAAGATCCATCTCACATCAGCAATGACATCCCTCATTGCACATCCTTTTCTGAATCCAGCTTGTGCTTCTGGAAGTTCTCTGTCAATATACCGCTGGAACCATTTTTGAATTATCTTTGGTAAGATTTTACTTGCATGTGATATAAATGATATTGTCTGGTAATTCCCACATTCTGTGGGATAGCCTTTCTTTGGAATGGGTATAAATACAGATCTCTTTCAGTCAATTGCCAAGTCACTGTTTTCCAAATCTCTTGGCATAGAGGAAGGAGTGAGTGCCTCCAGCAGGACATCTGTTTGTTGAAACATCTCAATGGGTATTCATCTATTTCTGGAGCCTTGTTTTTCACCAATTCCTTCGGTGCAGCTTCAACTTCCTCTTTCAATACCATTGGTTCTGGATTATATGCCACTTCCTGATTTGGATGGTCATCCACCAATTTTTTTTTTGTATAGTGACTCTGTATATTCCATCCATCTTTTGATGTTTCCTGCATCATTCAACATAGTGCCCATGGAATCTTTCAATATTGCAATTTGAGGCTTAAATTTTTTCCTCAGTTCTTTCAGCTTGAGAAATGCCAAGCATGTTCTTCTCTTTTCGTTTTCTAACTCCAGTTCTTTGCATGTTTCATTATAATAATTTACTTTGCCTTCTCGAGCTGCTCTTGGAAATCTTCTTTTGCTTTCTTCATGGAAGATATTCTTGATGTCATCCCACAATTCCTCTGATTTTCAGTCATCGGTGTTCAATGCATCAAATAAATCTATTCTTTAGATGGTCTCTAAATTCAGGAGTGATATAGTCAAGGTCATATTTTGGCTCTCTTGGACTTCTTTTAATTATCTTCAGCTTCAACTTGAACTTGCATATGGACAGTTGATGGTCTGTTCCACAGTCAGCTCCTGGCCTTATTTTGGCTGAAGATACTGAGCTTCCCCATAGCCTCTAGACACAGATGTAGTCGATCTGATTCCTGTATACTCTGTCTGGAGAAGTCCACGTGTATAGCTATCATTTGTGTTGTTGAAAAAAGGTATTTGCAATAAATAAGTCATCAGTCTTGCAAAATTCTATCATGTGATCTCCAGCATCATTTCTATCACCAAGTCCTTATTTTCCACCAACAGGTATACTCTTCTTTGTTTCCTACTTTCACATTCCAATCAGCAGTAATAATCAACACATCTCAATTCTGTGTTTGGTGAATTTCAGACTGTAGAAGTTGATAAAAATCTTCAATTTCCTCATCTTTGGCTTTGGTGGTGCATAAATTTGAAT
>NW_006921789.1:4472100-4502312 GCF_000298275.1 Orycteropus afer afer
TGAGACATGCCACATCAACAAATGGAGGTCCCTAAAGCTTTACTATATCCACATCATTAAGGTCAGCTGTACTCTGAGGAGGCAGCTTTTCTCCAGTCATATTTGAGTGTCTTCTGACCTGAAAGGCTCATCTTTTGGCACTATATAGTACAATATTTCAGGTCTGTTCATAAAGTTTTTCAGTAATATATCAGACAGTGTTTCACTGCTATTCCTAAGGTTTGACCATGTGGATCATAACAAATTATGAACAACATTGTGAAGAATGGGAATTCTAGAACACTTAATTGTGCTCATGACGAACCTGTACATAGACCAGGAGATACTGCATGGTTTAAAATTAGGAAAGATGTGTGTCAGGGTTGTATCCTTCAACCATATTTATTTAATATATATGCTGAGCAAATAATCTGAGAAGTTCTATATGAAGAAGAATGTGGCATCAAGATTGGAGGAAGACTCACTAACAACCTGCGATACGCCAACAATAAAACTTTGCTTGGTGTAAGAGAAGATGACTTGAGACACTTATTAAGGAAGATTAAAGACTACACTCTCCATTATGGGTTACACCTCAACATAAAGAAAACAAAAATCTCCACAATTGGACCAATAAACAGCATCAGTAAATGGAGATAAGATTGAAAATGCCAAAGTTTTCATATTACTTGGATCCACAATCAACATCCATGGAAGCAGCCATCAAATAATCAGATGTTGTATTGCACTCAGCAAATCTGCAGGAAAAGACCTCTTTAAAGTGCTGAAGAGCAAAGATGTTTCTCTGAAGGTTAAGGTGTACCTAACCCAAGCCCTGGTATTTTTTATTGCCTCATATGCATGTGAAAGCTGGTCAATTAATAAGAAACACCAAAGAAGAGTTGATGCTTTTGAGTTATGGTATTGCTGAAGAATACTGAAAATACCATGGAGTGCTAGAAGAATGAAAAAATCAGTCCTGGAAGAAGTCCAGCCAGAATACTTATTGGAAGGGAGAATGGCCAGACTTTGTTTGACCAACTTAAGTTGTGTTGTCAGAAGGAACCATTCCCTGGTCCCATTATCATGCTTGGTAAATTGGAGTGTCAGCAAAAACAGGGGAAGAGCTTCAACAAGATGGATTAACACAGTGACTGTAATTATGGGCTCAGGTGTAATAGCATTTTTGAGACAGGTACATGATCCAACAGTGTTATGTTCTGTTCTACACAGGGTCACTGAGAGTTGGAGCCTACTTGACAGTGCCTAACACCAGCAACAACAATAACAATAATTAATTTAATGATATAACCCAAGTTGAGAATAAGAATGACAACACTTAAATGTAATACAGAACACAGAAATCAAGAATGAAATGTTCTAAAATCTTTGTGTGGTTTTTGAGGTACATAAATTAACTTTAGAGTTTAAGTGTACTATGCACACATGCCTAGGGTATCAATCTATATGTGTTCCATTTCATTTCTGACAACTTCCAATTATCCTAGATTCATACTTAAAAAAGAACAGTAGTTAAGTGACTAGAAAGAGAGCATATCAGTTCCAAAGCCTAGTTATTGTTGAAGAAAACCCAAAAACAAGCCCACTGCCATTTAATCAATTCCAGTTCATAACAACCCTACAGGATAATGTAAAATAACTGTATCATAAGGTTCCCACGGCTATAAATCTTTGCAGAATTAGATTGCCTCATCTTTCTCCCATGGCTCAATTTGTGGGATAGAGCCACCAAACTTTTTGTTAGCTGCTGAATGTCTTAACCACTGTGCCTCCAGAGTTCTGTTGTTAGATGTCATCAAATTAATTTTCATCTCATAATGACCCAATGTGATAGAGTAGAACTGCTCCATAATGTTTTTAGGGTGTGAATTTTACAGGAGGAGATTACCAGGTCTTTCTTCCACAGAACTACTGGGTGAATTCAAACTGTCAAGCTTTTGACTAGCAGCAAAGCGCTTAACTGTTGCACCACCAGGGCTCCTTTCCAAAACCTATTTTTGCTGTTGTATACCATCAAGTTGCTGATGCATTGGAACTTTCAACCTTTAGGTTAGCAGTCGATTATTTAACCCTTATGCCACCAGGTCTCTAAAACCTTTATTGTTGTTAGGTGCCATTAAGCCAGCTCTGATTCATAACAATCCTATGGACAAAAGGACAAAACATTGCCCAGTCCTGTGCCATCCTCACAATCCTTGCTATACTTTAGCCCACCCTGGAAGCCACTGTGTCAATCCTTCTTGTTGAATATCTTCCCCTTTTTTGCTGATCTTCTAATTTACCAAGCATGATTTTCTTCTCCAGGGACTGATCCATTCTGACAACACGACCAAAGTATGTGAGACAGTCTGGCTGTACTTACTTCTAAGGAGCATTTTGGCTACACTTCTTCCAGAACAGATTTGTTTGTTCTTCTGGCAGTCTATGGTATTTTCAGTACTCTTGGCCACTACCACAATTCAAAAAAATCTGTCTTCTTTGGTCTCCTTAGTAATTGTCCAGCTTTCATATGCATATCAGGCAATTGAAAATATCAGAGCTTGGGTCAGGCACACCTTAGTCTTCAAAATATTATCTTTGCTTCTTAACATTTAAAAGAGGTCTTTCTAGCAGATTGTCCAGTGCACTAAGACATATGATTTCTTGACAGCTGCTTCCAGGGGTGTTGATTGTGTATCAAAGTAAAATGAAATCCCTGACAACTTCAATATTTTGTCCATTTATCACGATGTTACTTATTGTTCCAGTTACGAGGATTTTTGTTTTATTTATATTGAGGTGTAATCCATACTGAAGACTGTAGTCTTTGATTTTCATGAGTAAGTGCTTCAAGTCCTCTTCACACTCAACATGCAAAGTTGTGTCATCTGCATATCATAGGTTATTAATGAGTCTTCCTTCATTCCTGATGCTGTGTTCTTCTTCGTATTGTCCAGCTTCTTGAATTATTTGCTTCAAATAATTGAGCATACAAATTGAGTAAGTGTGGTGAAAGAACACAACCCTGGTGCATACCCTTCCTGATTTTAAACCATGTAGTATCCTTTTGTTCTGTTCCAACAACAACAGCCTCTTGGGCAATATCCAGATTCATCATAAGCACAATTAAGTGTTGTGCATCCCCCATTCTTTGCAACATTATCCATAGTTTATTATGATTCACACAGTCAAATGCCTTTTCATACTCAATAAAACACAGGTAAACATCTTCCTGGTATTCCTTGCTTTCACCAAAGATTCATCTGATGTCAACAATGATATCCATCCCTCACTTTGCATCCTTTTCTGAATCTGGCTTGAATTTCTGGAAGTCCCCTGTCAATATACTGCTGAAACCATTTTTGAATTATCTTCAGGAAAATTTTACTTGCATGTGATATTAATGATACTGTTAGATATTTTCCACATTCTGTTGGATCACTTTTCTTTGGAGTAGGCACAAATATTGATCTCTTCTAGTCAGCTGGCCAGGTAGCTGTCTTGTAATTTTCTTGGCATAAATGAGTAAGCACCTGCAAAGCTGTATCAGTTTGTTGAAACACCTCAATCGGTATTCTGTCAATTCCTGGAGCCTTGATTTTCACCAATTCCTTCAGTGCAGCTTGGACTTCTTCCTTCAATACCATTGCTTCTTGATCATATACTAACTCCTGAAATAGTTGAACATCTACCAATTCAATGAACAAGTCATTGGTCTTGTAAAATTCTATTTTGCAGTCTTCAGAATCATTTCTATTACCAAGGCTATATTTTCCAACTACTGATAATTCTTCTTTTTCAACTTTCACATTCCAATCATCAGTAATAATCAATACATCTTGATTGCATGTTTGATCAATTTCAGACTGCAGAAGTTGGTAAAAATCTTCAATTTCTTTACCTTTGGTTTTAGTGGTTGGTGTGTAAATTTGAATAATAGTCTTATTAACTGGTCTCTCCTATAGACATATGAATATTATCCTATAACTGACAGCATTGTACTGCAGGATAGATCTTGAAACATTGTTTTTCATGATGAATGGAACACCATTTTTCTTTAATTTGTCATTCCTGGCAGAGTAGATCATATTGTCTGATTCAAAATGGCTATACCTGTCCATTTCAGTTCATTATGGCTAATATATCGATCTTTATGTGTTTCATTTCATTTTTTAGCTACTTCCAATTTTCCTAGATTCATACATCATACATTCCACATTCTGATTATTAATGAATATTTGTAACTGTTTGTTCCTATTTTGAGTTGTGCCTCATCAGCAAATGAAGGTCCCAAAAGGTTTACTCCAGCCATGTCATGAAGGTCAATACTTCTTTGAGGAGGTAGCTCTTCCTCGGTCATATTTTGAGTGCCTTCTTCCAACCTGAGGGACTCATTTTCTGGCATTGTATCAGGCAATGTTTCACAGGTATTCGTAAAATTTTCCAGTAATATATCAGACAGCATTTCACTGCTATCCATAAGCTTTTCACTGGCCAATATTTTCAGAAGTGAATGGCCCCATCCTTCTTCCCAGTCTTTTTAGTCTGGAAGCTCTGCTGGAAACCTTTCCTTTGGTAAACCTGTTGGTATTTGAAATACCATGGCATGACCTCCAATATTACAGTAATATGCAAGCCACCACAGTACAACAAATTGACAGACAAGTGGTGGAAAAAATACAGCAGTAAATAGACAATTTTACTTTTTAAATAAGCAAATGAAGGAAGAGGGTATAAAGTATCAATGAGGATGCTGAATTATAGTAAAGGAAAAAAGCACAAAGATAATGAAAAACGACACAATATGTGATTCCAACAGAAAGTGCATGGCTAAACTGAGCTAAGAGAAAGACCAGAATATGGAGTGGGTAGGTATCATGTACAGTACTGTATTCATCTACATTTTGCATCATTCCACAGTAGTATGGAACTTGGTAATTTACTGTGCCTTATATTTCTGTGCAAGGAGGTCTGATTGTGCAGTGGTTAAAGTATTTGGCTGCTAACCAAAAGGTCTGTGGTTCAAACCCAACAGATGCTCTATAGGTGAAAGATGATGTACTCTGTCCCCATAAAGATTTACAACCTTGGAAACACTATGAGGCAGTTCTTCCATGTCCTATGGGGTCACTATGCATCAGAATCAACTCGATGGCAGTGGAAGTGGGTATATTTCTGTTACTTTTGATGAGATAAAATATTAACATATTGGCTTTAAAAATGTATGAACCAAAGCAATGTTATGCTGTTACTATTCTCTTATTTACCAGTCACTTATGAGCGATTTTTTTTTAAATTGTGATTTGAGTGAAGGTTTACAGAGAAAATTAGTTTTCCATTCCACAATTCATACACATTTTCTTTTGTGAGGTTGATTGCAATCCCTACAATGTAATAGCACTCTTCTCCTTATCTCCCTATGTTTACCATTTCCCTTCATCATTCTTTCCTATCCCTTCCTGCCTTCTTAGCTTTATCCCTAAGCAAATGCTGCTCTTTTGTATGGTCGATTGTTCTAAAGAGTGCCTACCTTCCTGGTATTATTATTCACCTTATAAGGCTATTGTTTGGCTGAATGTACAACCATGGAGGTTCCCTGTTTGAAGGATTTCTAAAGCCCATAGTTTTGGAGGTTCCACCTGTCTTCATCAGACCAGTAAGCCTGGTCTTTTTATATTTTGAGTTTTGTTCCATATTTTTCTTCCACTTTATCCAGGATCTCCTCTTGTGACCACTTTCAGAGTGGTCAGCAAAGGTAGTCCGGCACCATCTTGTTCTTCTCGTCTCAGGGTAATGAAGGCTGGGGTTCATATGGTCCATTAGTCCTTTGGATTAATTTTTTCCTTGTGCCTTTGATTTTCTTCAGTCTTCTTTGATACACATGGGGAGAGACCCATAGTTGCACCTTTGATGGCTACTCACAAGCTTTTAAGACCTCAGTTGCTACTCACCAAAGTAGGATATAAAATATTACCTTTCTGGACTGTGCTATACCAACTGATCTTAGTGTGCCCCAAAACTATGATCCTAAGCCCCCATGCCCAGTGACTCATTCCCTCAAGGTGTTTTGTTATAACAAAGATTTGTTCACAACTTTGCCACCTGTATGCTCTACTATATTCTTGCAGCACATACAAATTCCTCCTTGGCTTTCCAAGGCAGTATCACTACAGAAGTAGATTGCTCAACCTTCCTTCCAAGGAGTGGCCAGTGGGTTTGAACCTTCAGCCTTCTGGTTAGCAGTCAAATGCCTTAGGCAGTAGGTCACCAGAGCTCCTTATGAAGAAATATCCTCTGTTAATCCTATATATATTCATGGGTGTAGTCTCATTTGTCTTCTCATACTTGTTCAGCCTGAGTGTCTATGGATCAACTCATAGATCACGTTTCCTTCTGTGTGTAAAGCTTTTCTTGTCTTTTTACAGTAGTGGTCTCATACAGTATTTGTTCTTTCATGATCGACTAATTTCACTCAGCATAATAACCTCTAGGTTCATCCATGTTATGAGATGTTTCACAGATTTATCATTATTCTTTAATGTTTCATGGTATTCCATTGTGTGTATGTGCCATAGTTTATTCATCCATTCATCCATTGATAGACAATTTTTTTGTTATTGTGAATAATGCTGCCATGAACATAGATGTGCATATATCTGTTTATGTCATGCCTCTTATTTTTCTAGAATATCTGCCTAGTAGTGAGATTGCTGGGTCATATGGTATTTCTATTTCCAGCTTTTTAAGAAACTGGCATACCAGGTTTGATGGTGATAGTACCATTTTACAGTCCCACCTGTAGTGTATGAGGGTTCCAATCTTTCCATACTCTCACCAACATTTATTTTCTCTTCTCTTGTACTTTGCTATTAATGGTGGGGTAAGACGATATCTTGTTTTGATTTCCACCTCTCTAATGGCTAATTGCGAAGGAACTGTTTCAAGTGCTGAGGAGCAAGAATATCTCCTTGAGGACTAAGGTGTGCCTGACACAAGCCATGATATTTCCAATTGCCTCGTATGCATGTGAGAGCTGGACAATGAATAAGGAAGACCGAAGAAGAGTTGATGCTTTTGAGTTGTGGTGCTGGCGAAGAATGCTGAAAGTACCATGGACTGCTAAAAGAACTAACAGATCTGTCCTGGAGGAAGTGCAGCCAGAATGCTCCTTGGAAGCAAGAATGGCCAGACTTCGTCTCACCTATTTTGGTCATGTTGTAAGAAGGGACCATTCCCTGGAGAGGGATGTCATGCTTGGTAGGGTGGAGGGTCCACGAAAGAGGGGGAGGCCTTCAGCGAGATGGATTGATACGGTGGCTGCAATGACGAGCTCAAGTATAGCAGGGATTGTGGGGCTGGCGCAGAATTGGGCAGTGTTTCATTCTGCTGTGCATGGGGTCGCTATGGGTCGGAAATGACTCCACGGCACTTAACAACAACAACAACAATGGCTAATTGTTGTGAACATTTCTTCATGTATTTGTTAGCTGTCTGAATGTCTTCTTTGTTGAAGTGTGTGTTTATATACTTGGCCAATTTTTTTAACTGCATTGTTTGTCTTTTTGTTGTTGAAGTGTTGAAGATTTCTATGCATTTTAGATATAAGTTCCTTGTCTGATATGTTGTTGCCAACTTTTTTTCCCCATCTGTAAGTTCTATTTTTCTCTTTTGGTGAAGTCTTTTGATGTGCATAAAAGTTTAATATTTAGGAGGTCTCAGTCATCTAGTTTGCCTTCTGCTGTTTGGGCATTTTTATTTATGTTTGATAGTGTATTTATACTATGCATTAGGGCCCCTAATTTGGCCTCTATTTTTTTCTTTGATGATCATTGTAAACCCAAACCAAATCTACTACTGTCTAGTCAATTCCAATTCATAGCAAGCCCCTACTGGGTTTCTGATGCAGTAAATCTTTACAAAAGTAGATTGCCCAATCTTGCTTCCATGGAGTGGCTGGTGGGTTTGAACTATCAACCTTCTGGTTAGTAATCAGATGCTTTAGGCATGGTGTTATAGTTAAGTTTTACATTTAGGTCTTTGATCCATCTTGAGTCAGTTTTCATATATGGTGTAAGATATGGATTCTATTTCATTTTTATGCAAATAGGTATCCAGCTGACTTTTCATTTTTCACTAGGCATAGTAGATCATGTTGTTGTCTGATTCAAAATGGCCAAAAACAGTCCATTTTAGCTCACTAATGCCTAGGATATTGATCTTTATGCATTCCATTTCATTTTTCACAACTTCCAATTTTCCTAGATTCATACTTCATACATTCCATGTTCCTATTACTAATGGATATTTGCAGCTGTTTCTTATTTTGAGTCATGCCACATTAACAAATGGAGGTCCCAAAAGCTTTACTCCATCCATGTCATTAAGGTTAACTCTATTTTGGGGAGGCAGCTCTTCCCCAGTTGTATTTTGAGTGCTTCTGACCTGAGGGGCTCATCTTCTGGCAGTATATCAGACATTGTTTCAGGGCTATTCATAAAGACTTCCAGTAATATATCAGACAGTGTTTCACTGCTATTCATAAGGTTTTCACTGGCCAATACTTTGAGAAGTGGATGGCCCCTTCCTTTTTCCCAGTCTGTTTTAGTCTGGAAGCTCCACTGAAACCTGTCCACCATAGGTGAACCTACTGGTGGCATAGCCTCTAGCCTCAGAGCAACATGTAAGCCACCACAGTACGACAAACTGACAGATGACTGGTGGCACCTGTCTGGCCCATAATTTTATCTTAAAAAGGCCATTCCTTTGTTTTGTCAAGACAGCTGATTCAAGATGTTGGGGAACATGGTAAGAGTAGGAAATACCACAAAAATGGGATCTTTGCCATACTTTATTTGCTGTGAAGTGACTTCCTAGATTCAAGGAGATGCAGTCTGGGATACCATGACAGTGAATAAAGTATTCTGCAAGTCCACAGATGGTAGTTTTGGCAGAAACATTGTGTGCAGGGAATGCAAATCTATATCTAGAGTGTCTGTCCCAGTAAGAACAAAATACAGCCCTTTCCATAATAGAAGCAGTCAGATGTAATTAAACTCCCACCAGGTTGCTATTTGATTGCCCAGAGGAATAATGTGATGTCTGGGACTCTGCTGCTGACAGATTGGGCATTTAGCTGTGTAGCCAAGTTGGCCTTGGTGAGTGAAGTCCATGTGATTGAGCCCATGCATAATCTATATCCTTGTCACCATGGTCACTTTGTTCAAGAGCCCATTGGGTAATGACATGAGTGGCTGGGAAAAGAGGGTTACTGGTTTCCATAGAACATGCCATGCTTTCTACTTTACTGTTAAAAACTATGCCAAGTTCACCCTTTGGTGAACATTCACGTGAGACACAAATACCTTCACTTTTTTGGCCCATTCAAAAAAGTCTAGTCACATACCTCTTACTCATACCTCATTGTCCATCAATTTTCCAATTAAGGTTCTTCTACATCCCTGACAATCCAGTCAAACCATTGGCCATAGCCCATCAATCAGTATACTATCACACATAGGGCCATTTACTATTCCAAGCAAAATGAACAACCAGGTGCACTACTTTAAGTTCTGTGCACTGGAAGGATTTCTCTTCACCACTCACCTTCCAGGAGGTCCCAGAAAGGGGCTGCAGTGTTACTGCTGTCACTTGCAAGTGGTGTATGCATATTGCACAGGACCATATGTAAACCAGGCACAAGTTTTCTCTTTCTCGGTCAATTGATCATAAGAATCTCCTTATGAGGCCATAGATTTAGACTGGGAGAGGAAAGAAAATGTGACAGGAGTGGAGGGCATGAGAATTTGAGTCACCTCAGATCCTGTTTTACCCTTATCTCATACATACAACTTCTAGTTAATGATGGAGTACTGTTGTGCATGTCTGACTTTATTACTCAGTGGGTGAGACAACACTCAGTTCATGATGGTTAGCTCAGGTGACATGGTGACTTGGTGGACCATTAAGCATTTAGTCTCTTTTAAGACCTAATAAAAAGCTAAAAAGGAGAGTAGCTATCTGCAGAGCATTGTAGGGTTTTGTGCCCAAATCCTATGGCATTGCACCATGATTTAGTAATAGGGGCCCGCCAAAGACTCCAAACAGTATCTCTATCTACTTCTGACACTGATCTGCACTTTTGGATCAGCCAGATTATGTGGTTCATGTTGCAGAGCCTTTTCTTGTTCAAAACTCGAAGCTTTTCAAGTCATTTGATAAATGGGCCAGAATAGCACACTCAAATAAGGGATATGTTGTCTCCAAAATCCAAAAAGGCCCATCATGTGTGGTACTTTCTTTTTAGTTGTAGGAGGGGGCAGATGCAATAACTTATCCTTCACTTTAGAAGGAATATCTTGACAAGACCCAAACTACTTGTCATAGTTCAGGTTGTGTGTGGATGTGTCTGGGCCATGATTCTAAGTAGTTTACCAATTATGATGTAGTCATTCCCTATAATTTTATTTGATATAACTCCCTCCATGATGAGATGTGCTATGAGCAGCCAATCAATAGAAGGGAATTTTCCTTCAGGGTGTGACCTTCTCCTGATATATATGGAAGAGTTCTGGCAATCAGTGGTGTTTTGCTCAATCTGGAACCTGCATCTGGGTCATCATCATCTGACCTCCAGTTGTTGGACTTGAACAAGTAGCTTGCTGTATTGCCTGTCATTATTGGGATTTTTGCTTTTCCAGCTTTGTGAGCCAACAGCCTGCCATCTTACCTGATGGTCTTCTAATACTCCACTCTGACTGGTGGGCCACAGTGGCATTTTGAGTGTCCTGGAATTAGTGTCAGTTCCAACCATGGATTTCTGAGGCAGTGTCACTATGGAAGTAGATTGCCCCATCTTCCTTCTGAGGACTGGTTTGTGGGTTTGAACTGCGAGCCTTCTGGTTAGCCGTCAAGTGCCTTAGCCATTATGCTACCAGAGCTCCCTAAATCTTTGGTAGTATGATGATATCCTTCCTTAAGGGGATCTAGTTTCCTTTCATTCAAGGGCTTGTAGGTCTTTTAACGGGCTCAAGTCTGGGATTATTTTTTAAGGCCATGACTCTGTATTCTGGTGATTCAAGTTAGACCACTGTTTGACTAACTTAGAATACTTCCATTTTCATAGATCAAGTAAGTGATTAATAGATTTTCTATCTATTTCACTCTTAGAGGTACCAAGACTAAGTAATCAACACCATAAGTACATAGAAGTCAGAATATTGTGATTACTTCTTTGATTCTGCTGTCCATTATGGTAACCATGTATACTTTGTCTTTGGTGATTAAATACCACCACTTGGTCTCTATACTTCCAGAGTCCAATCAGACCAATAACAGTTAAGTATCATAATTCAGTCAGTTAGAGCAGTTCCTCTTGTAAAATTTGACCTATGTAAAATGTCAATCACAGCAGTCTTCAAGGATGCTGGGGCTCCCTTGAGAGATTTTTTTTCTTAAAGTGGTGGTGAAAGATGTGTCCTTTAGGTACTTCATGGGTGGATTTGTGGGTTCAATCTGATAAAGTAACTCTAACATATTAATTTCCTTAAGATTTGAACACATTCTTCTATAGTATACCCATGTAGTTCTGGCATTTCAACTGGATTAGTGTAGATCAACCCTTAGTCTATTCCTCAGTCAATTAACCAAATACACTATTAGATCCTTTTCTAACCTCTCAATATGAAACACTAAAAGAAGAATATGTGCTTAACCAAGAAACCAAGCTCACTGCCATTGAGTCAATTTCAACTAATAGTGAACCCTGTTGGGTTTCCAGGGCTGTAAATCTTTACAGAAGAAGACTGCCTTCTCTTTCTACCATGAAGCAGTGGTGGGTGTGAACCTCGAACATTTTGGTTAACAGCCAAATGCCTTAGCCACTACACCAGCAGAGCTCCTTAATACATGCTTAGTGGGCCCATATCAATAAACTCAGACTGATCCAACTTTATCTTCCTTGCACATTATCCCATACCCTTAATAGTCATCCCCACACATATTCCCCAGATTTCTGTGTTTATATGCTAGAAAAAAAATCAAGCAGTTCATTTGCAGTGTACTGTACATTCTCATGGCTCACATTTTGTGCTTCACCTACTGGGGTTTCTTGGGATTTAAGTCTAATTATAGATCTAGAAGCAAAAGTGAGTAGTTGGAATGGGGTACATTAATGTCTTGTAAAACATCTTTCTCAGGAGATGCCCCAGGGAATTACCTAGGTACTACTTTATGTGATATATGAGACAAAAAGCCTTCAGATACAGCTGGGTTAATCTCATAAGATGTGAGTGGAGGAATGCATTGACTGGAAGGGTGGTGGTTTAGCAGATGAAGATGGAGTAATCTCTTCAGATGGGAGTGAGAGGACTGGTTCTGTTGGCAGGAGTCACTCAACAGAATTTAGGGGCTCAATGTCCCCAGCTTTTTGATTGTCTGCCCATATGTCCCCATCCAAGTTTCACAATCCCATTTCTTCCCAATCAATGGTATAACTTTAACTTCAGACACCAGTTGAGGTTGGGAATTCAATTAGCATTGGAATTCAGCCACTCATGATAAAACTCTGCATTTGGTTTGCAGCAATATCAGCCCTGTTACTACAAATAGCACAATGGCAAATTTTAGGTCTTTTTTGTAGCACTTGAACTGTGACTCTGAAGCCTTGAGCTCACCTTTTCTTTCCTCAATATTTCTAGAGGAAGTATGATCAACAACCAGCTTCTTTATACTTCTCAATCTAACAAAAATGCTGGAAAGTATCAAATACCCAATCACTCAAAGCCTTGTTTCTCACATTTGATTTGGTGGTGATGATTTTTTGTGCATTTCTATTGCTACTTGTTTTGGTTACCTAGTGCCACTCTGACGGGAATATACCACAAATGGGATGGCTTTAACAAACAGGAGTTTATTCTTAAAATTTTGGGAGTTCAAAGTGCCAGGCTCTAGGGATTGGGTAAAATCCCCTCAACTTTGGCCTTCAGCAACTGCCTCCTGCTCCTGGCCCACTGAAGCTGGAAGCTTTTCTCCACTCAGGCAGCTGCTGGCTGCTAAGGCTGACAAACCCAAGGCCAACAAGTGAAAAGGCACAGTCCCCATATCACCAAACAACATGGCAGGCCACTAATTCAAGGCCAGAAAAAGTCCCAAGATCAGCAAGGCATGTCAGGCTGCTGAACAATGACTTGGCTACATGCAAATTTCAAACATGCCAAAAAATGGAAGACCTTCCTCAAAGTTGCTTCTTACATACTAGAAGCAGCCCACATTCCTAAGGTGGCTACAGAGTTGGTCCAGTAGATTCTACCATGGGGTTAATTACCAATCTCACTATGGGGAATAACTACAGCCAGTCACTCAACCAGGCCCAGCCAAGTTGACATACAACCTTAACTACCACACCACCTCATGCCATAGATTAATAGTGCTCACTTCACTGCTGGTTATAGTCAGTAATGCCTTTAAAACTATCCAGTCTTGAGAATCAATTCAGAAAATTCATTCTTAAGATTTTTTCCCTCTAGAATCTCTCAGTACAAAATGTTTAGGCGGGGTTCTCTAGAGGAACAAAACTAGTGAACTGTATATGTAAATATACATAGAAAGGTTTAGTTCAAGGAAATGTCTCACACAATTATGGGGTTGGCAAGTGCCAAATGCATGAGTTGAGAAGCAAGTTGCTGGCTAACAGTGTTGTGAAAGCTGGTGAATCTAAACTCTGCCAGTCAAGTAGCAGGCTATAGGTTTCTCATGTCCCAAGAACCTATAGTCAGTCAAGATGAGTGCAGGATCAAAAGGGAAGGAGGTTTGCCAGAACATTCATCTATATATTGGATGCAGGCCACACCCACAAGGAAAATCCCCTTCCAATTGATTGTCTGCTCACATTAGATCACAAAATGGAGGATGATTTATAATGTTTGCCATAACATTAAGGATCGTGGTCTAGCCAAGTTGACATATAACATTAACTACCACACTGAAAAAGTACAAGCTTGAAAGGGTGTTTCAGATATAATTGAAGAAGTTGTGGTTGAAGTCAACTGGATGGCAAAGATGTTTGTTGGATTGTCCAAGATATAACTGTTCTATAGTTACCAGACAAGTAAGACCATCTCTCCAGAATGGACACAAGTTGAGGCTGATGGATAGAAAGTAGATGGAATTGAAGCATCATTGTTGGCATGAGGCCTGGAGTACAGTGTCCACATCAGAAGTGCTGCAAGAAATAAACTTCTAGGGCACAAGTACGCTGGGCTGATAGGTGAGTACTCAGAGGGAGTTAGAGGAAGAGTTGCTGCTGAGAATGCTGCTGGAATTGAGAGGTGAGAAGCCTCCCTCTGCAGGAACCTAGGCCTTTTTGTTTGGATGGCTTGAGTCTGAGTCTTATGAAAGTTGGGCATAAGTCCCACTAGATGGCTAGCTCTTTGGGGTCCCCAAAATTGTGCCTGTGGGACTGAAGAGAGAATGAGAGGAGCAGGGACTTTGGCTGGGGTATAGATCCACGTTATCTAGGGCTTCTGGACACACTTCTCCTGCACAAGTCAAGAGCTGCATAACACATACAACAGCCTAATGCTGGAGAAAGCTGGTTCCTGGGCAGTACAGTTAAGTGTTTGTGTGGTAATCAAAACACTGGTGCTGCAAGTTCATATAGATAACCTTTAAAAGAAAATCCAGGTGATCCACTTCCAGAAAGTCATCCATTGAAAACCTTATGGAGCACAGGTCTACTCTGACATGCACAGGGTGACCATGTGTAGAATGCAACTGTTAATGGTATAGGCACCTAACACTAGAGATACTGCTCATTCCAAATAAATAAATAATAATAATAAAAAAACCACCTCACTACTATAAAGTTGATTCCAACTCACAGCAACCCCCACTGGGTTTCTGAGGTGGTAAATCTTTATGGCAGTAGATTGCCCCATTTTCCTTTCATTGAGCAGCTAGTGGGTTTGAACCACTGACCTTCTGGTTAGTAGCCAAATGCTTTATCCCTTATGCCAACAGAGCTCCTTTACATTTCCCATATCACTTGGCAATTCTACTACTAGTTATTTAACTAAGAAAAATGAAAAAATTATTCATTCAAAGGTTTAAGTGTAAGTGCTTATAACATTTTTTTTCCATAATAGCCAAAACCTTGGAAAAATCCAAGTATTCGTGAGTATGTGGATTGATGGGCAAGTTTTGATAAGTCTATAAAATGAAATACCATTCCAGAATAAAAAGCATCAAATTATTGATATGTGGAGCTCTGGTGGCACAGTGCCTAAGGCATTTGAATGCTAACCAGAAGGTTGGTGGCTCAAACCCACCAGCCACTCCATAGAAGGAACTAGGAAATCTACTTCTGTAAAGATTTATCACCTCAGAAACCCAAAGGGGGTCACTATGAGTTGGAATCCACTCAATGGCAGTGGGTTTGGGTTTTTTTTTTTGGGGGGTGGGGGTATATATATAATTTATACTGATAGAAGCCAGATCATTGGTTACCTGTGATCAGAAGGAAAAATGGCATAGGCTGGGAAGGAGCAAAAGGGAACATTTTGGTGTAAAGGAAATATTCTTTATCTTGACTGTGGTGATAATTCCATGGGTTAAAGATTTTTACAAAACTCATTCAATTGGACATTTACAATAGGTTCAGTTTATTTTGTTACTTATACCTGAATAAAGTTGACTTAAAAGAAAATAAAATTAAATAGCCACAAAAATGCATGATATTTAGCAATAAATTTTATAAAGCATATGTAAGAATTTTGTGAAAAAATCATCAGTTTGAAGACATGAAAAAAATGCCTTCATGCCTGTGTCCACTATGTTCATGAATAAAAAGGCATATCAAAAATGCCACTTCCCCTCAAATAAGTATAAATTAAGTGCACTTTCAATCAAACTGAACAGCATATTTTTAAAATTTAGAGAGCTGATTCCAAAATGTCTGTGCCAAGGATATCAAAAAAAGGAGAAAAAAACAGCAAAGAATGATTTTCCCACCAGATAACAAAATTATTTTATATATAATAAATACTGTTTCCAGCAATGATCACACAGTGTTTCATTGCTGTTCATAAGGTTTTCACTGGCCAATTCTTTGAGAAGTGGATGGCTTCTTCCTTCTTCTGAGTCTGTCTTAGCTCTGAAAGAGTCTGTCAGAGCTCTGCAGAAACCTGTCCACCATGGATAACCCTGCTGGCTTTGACACACTAGTGGCATAGCCTCCAGCTTCACAGCAACACTCAAGCCACCACAGTGTGACAAACTGACAGACAAGTTTGTCTCCCTTAGCTTTTCCAGATACTCTGCTCATTTCCTGGCTCCTGTGCCTGTTCACTTACCCGGCCTGCCTCTGGGGCACAAACACCCACCTTCAACTGCTTCCAGGGCTGCCTCATTGCAGCCTGCCTCCAAGCACACAAACTCTTGCCTTCCATTGCTCCTAGGGCTGGCTCACTGTGACCTACCTCCACCTATAATCACTGGTGATCACTCGTGATTGGAATGTAAAAGTTGGAAACAAAGAAGAATCACTGGTAGTTGGAAAATTTGGCCTTGGTGACAGAAATAACACTGGAGATCAAATGATAGAATTTTGCAAGACCAACAACGTATTCATTGCAAATACCTTTTCTCAACACAAACAGAGGCTATACACATGGACTTCACCAGATGGAACACATAGGAATCAGATTGACTACATCTGTGGCAAGAGGCAATGGGAAAGCTCAATGTCTTCAACCAAAACCAGGCCAGGAGCTGATTGTGGGACAGACCATCAACTTGAAGTTGAAGACAATTAAAACAAGCCCACAAGAGCCAAAATATGATCTTGAATATATCCCTCCTGAATTTAGAGACCATCTAAAAAATAGATTTGATGCACTGAATACCAATGACTGAAAACCAGAAGAATTGTGGGATGACATTAAGAACATCATCCATGAAGAAAGCAAGAGGTCATTAAAAAGATGAGTAAAGAAGAAAAGACCAAAATGGATGTCAGAAGAGACTATGAAACATGTCCTTGAATAGAGAATAGCTAAAGCAAATGGAAGAAATGACAAGATAAAAGAGCTGAACAGAAGATTTCAAAAAGTAGCTCGAGCAGACAAAGCCAATTACTATAATGAAATGTGCAAAGATCTGGAGTTAGAAAACCAAAAGGGAAGAACACGCTCAGCATTTCTCAAGCTGAAAGAACTGAGAAAAAAATTTAAGCCTCAAGTTGCAATATTGAAAGATTCTATGGGCAAAATATTGAATGATGCAGGAAGCATCAAAAGAAAATGGAAGGAATACACAGAGTCATTATACCAAAAAGAACTGGTTGATCTTCGTCCATTTCAGGAGATGAGAGATGGTACATGATCAAGAACCAAGGAGAAGTCAAAACTGCACTGAAGGAACTGACTAAGAACAAGGCTCCAAGAATTGATGGAATACCCATTCAGATGTTTCAACAAACAGATGTTGCAGTGGAGGCACTCACTTTGCTATGCCAAGAGATTTGGAAGACAGCTACCTGGCCAACTGACTGGAAGAGATCCATATTTGTACCCATTCAAAAGAAAAGTGATCCCACAGAATGTAGAGATTATCGAACAATATAATTAATATTGCATGCAAGTAAAATCTTACTTAAGATAATTCAACAATGGTTACACCAGCATATTGATAGAGAACTTCCAAAAGTGCACGCTGGATTAGAAGAAGATCTGGAATGAGGGATGCCATTGCTGATGTCAGATGGATCTTGGAAATCAAAGAAGACCTGAAAGAAATTTACTTGTGTTTTATTGGCTATGCAAAAGCATTTAATTGTGTGGATAATAACAAATTGTGGATAACATTGAAAAGAATGGGAATTCCCAAACCCTTAATTGTATTCATGAGGAACCTGTACATAGACCAGGAAGCTGTTGTTTGAGCAGAACAAGGGGACACTGCATGGTTTAAAATCAAGAAGAAAGATTATATCCTTTCCCCATACTTATTCAATCTATATGCTGAGCAAATAATCCAAGAAGCTGGACTATATGAAGAAGGACATGGCATCAGTATTGAAGGAAGGCTCATTAACAACCTGTGAAACACTGATGACACAACTTTGCTTGCTGAAAGTGGGGATGACTTGAAGCACTTACTGATGAAAATTGAAGAATACAGTCTGTAGTATGGATTACATCTCAATGCAAAGAAAACAAAAATTCTCACAACTGGACCTATATGCAGCATCATGATAAATGGAGAAAAGATTGAAGTTGTCAAAGAGTTCACATTGCTTGGTTCTACAATTGATGCCAATGGAAGGAGAAATCAGAACATAAGATGATGTTTAGCATTGGGCAAGGGTCCTCTTTCAAGTGCTGAATAGCTAAGTTGTCTCCTCGAAGATTAAGGTGTGCCTGACACAAGCCATGATATTTTACATTGCCTCATATGCATGTGAGAGCTGAACAATGAATAAAGAAAGAAGAAGAAAGAAAAAAGAAAGACTGAAGAAGAGTTGATGTTTTTGAGTTGTGGTGTTGGTGAAGAATGCTGAAAGTACCATGGACTGCTCATAGAACTAACAAATGTGTCCTGGAAGAAGTACAGCCAGAATGCTCCTTGGAAGCAAGAATGGCTTTGTCTCACCTTCTTTGGTCAAGTTGTCAGAAGGGACCATTCTCTGGAGAAGAATGTCATGCTTGGTAAAGTGGAAGGTCAACGAAAGAAGAGAAGGCCCTCAACAAGATGGATTGACATGGTGGCTGCAGAGATGAGCTCAGGTATAGTAGGAATCATGAGGCTGGCACAGGACCAGGCAGTGTTTTGTTCTGTTGTACATAATGTCACTAGGAGTCGGAGATGACTTGACAGCACATAACAACAACAACAACAACAATAACAAAATATGGTTGGTCCTGACACAATAGTAGATGAATTAAACCAATAGAACCAAATAGAAAATATGGAAAAGAATCCAGACATATTTGAAAATGTCACATATGTCGTATTTCAGGACAATGGAGAATGGGTAGACAACACAGCAATAGTTCTAGAGAAAATGGTTATCTATAGGAAAACAATAAAATTGGACTCCATCCATCCAATATATGGTATATGTTTCTATTACATTAAAGACCAAAATGTGAAAGGCAAAACTTATATATATATATATATATATATATATATATATATAATTTTTTAAATGATGTTAGTATTAATTTACAGGCTGAAGTATGACAAAAATATCTCGTAATACCAAGTGTTAAAAACTATAAACAAATTGCTGTCATGTTAATTCCAATACATAGTGACCCTATAGGGTGGAATAGAACTGCACCATAGGGTTTCTTTACAATGTTGTAATGTACAGGGATTACATATTTCTTTTACAGAGGGACTGGTTGATTCAAACTACCAACCTTTCAGTTAGCAGTTGAGTGCCTAACCACTGAGTCACAAGGTCTCCTTTACCAAGTGTTGATGATGATATAAAGCTACAGGAATTCTCGCAAACTGCTGATGGAGTGTAAAATGGTACAAGAGATTTGAAAATCCATTTGTCAAAATTAAATATAGTTTTAAATACATATACTTTCCAAACTAGCAATTTCACTCTTACATAATCTATAAGACTCAGTGTGAACTCTGACAACTTCAATATTTTCTCCATTTATCATGATGCTCCTTATAGGTCCAGTTGTGTGAATTTTTGTTTTCTTTGCATTGAGATGTAATCCATTTTATATAATCTAGAAGACAAAAATGTTTATAGTAGTTTTGTCTGCAACAAAAAACTTTAAAAAGAAGCAAAAATCTATCACTGTTGAAAATGAAAAAAGAAATTGTGGTCAGCTTACTCAGTGGAATATTACACAGTAATGAGAATGTACTGAAACAGCCATATATACCAATAGATTTGGTACATACAGTATGAGTAATATACATACATATAGTATGAGTAAAGACATACTATTGCCATTTTTCCTCAACATACTGTTGAGTAAGCTGTCAGGAGATACATAGAACATAATACTGAAATATGCAAAATGGTACTACATATTCTTTAATTATACAAATTTCAGTGGTAAAAGTTTGAAGATATATGGAAAGCTAAAGAACATATTTAAGATTTTGTTACTTCTAGGTATGCCTGCAGCTATGGGGTCAATCATAGCAGAGATCGGGGAGCTGACACAGGACTGGGTGGTGTTTCATTCTGCTGTGCAAAGGGTCTCTCTATAAGTCAGAGGTGATGCAATGGCACCTAACAACAACAATAGGTGTGGTCTCATGAAATGAAATCACAAAAAGGCTTCACCTGCATTCAGAGGTTAAGCTGTGCAGGGAATTCAAACAAGGATAGTGTATTATCTGTATTATTATTATTATTTTTATGAATCAGTAAGTAAAACAAAACATGAAACTATACTTTGGATAGGAGAAAATGTATTGAGCATTATGGCCTAATGTAAGTATGCTGATTTAATTAGAGCTTTGAAAGATAGACCTTAGAAAAATCAATACAAAGTCTTTCAGGAGTAAAGCGAGAAGTGTTACTAACTATTCATGAATATTGCCTGTGTTACTAACCTGGCAGAGGCACTTTGCAGAAGACAACCAAATATCTTATCAAAGTGTATTTTTATCTAGCTTTCTGTACTAGGTTTCTAATTAAAATCATCTCTTAATACACTTGCTTGTATAAAATTGAATTCCTGGGCAAAGTAAGTAAGACTTTGTGTATTCTATGTAAAACTAATCTATGTAATAGTGACGTGCATATTTACAAAGTGTGTTTCACCATCAGACAAATCTCATGTGTGCTAGCATATGGGTTATCTTTTTCTAAAACATATGGAATGGAAAAGTGCTGGAGACAGTCTATGAGTTATTCACCCCCCAGAAGAGATCCCATGAAGCAAGTATGCATTCATTCTCTTCTTCTCTTTATTTGAAATAAAGAGAAATGTGCCACAGTAATGAGATGAAGTGTCCAACACAAAAGCAGATTATAGCCAATAGAATTGCCTGTGTTATGTGTTTCAAGAACATATGTTCTTCGTGTTTAGAGAGAATGCCAGTGTGAAGAGAAATATATAATTATGCCTTAGAAGGTAAATTTTAACTGCATCAAGTGATGATTGGACACATAATTCCCACTATTTATTCTTACACATATGTAAAAAACTAGTTGTTATTGAGTTGACTCCATTTCATGACGGCACCACATGTGTCAGAATAGAACTATACTCCACAAGGTTTTCAATGGCCATTATCTTTCAGAAGTAGGTCACCAGACCTTATTTTTCTGAGGCATCTCTTGGTGGATTTGATCCCCAGCTTTTTACATAGCAGCCAATTAACCATTTGTACCACCCAGGGGATTCCTTCACATACATACACACACACACACACACACATACACACACACCACACATTTCTAGCCATAAAGCAATAAACAGATAGTAAAACCATATATAAAAATCAGTCCCTTCCATTTTGTGTGTGTGTGTTCACGTGCATAAGAAGGAAAAGAAGAAATATGAACTGTCTTCTTCGATCCAAACTATAAAATTGTGCATGACAAGATAATTTCAGAATTTTTGTTTTATTCTCCTTAAAACTACTTAGGGAATACATGATCTAAAAACAACTTAAACAATTAACTCCTACTCAATCTTTAAAATGGAGCTCAGGTAAAACCTCCCTTAAAAAGCTTTCCTTGCGGCCTGTTATTTTTCCAAGTTCCTATTTAGGAGCTCTGGTGGTGTAGTGCCTAAGGCATTGGACTGCTAACCTTCTGTCAGAAGTCTGTCAGTTCAAACCCACCACCCACTCCTGGGAAGGAAGACTGGGTGACCTACTTCTGTAGAGATACCATCTTGGAAACCCGAGGAGGGGTCACTATGAGCGTTTTTTTTTTTGTTGTTGTTGTTGTTTGTTTGTTTTAATTAGGCACTGCTCTTGGAAGCTCATAGACCCCAGACTCTCCACCATTGGGCACTGACTCTAGTGTGTTATAGATTTTCTGTGTGTCTATATCCTTATTAAAGCTCTTGGGATTTGACCAAAGTCGGTATTCTCAATCTAGCACAGTTCCTGACACTTACTGTTTACTCGACAAATGTTTTTCAACCTAACCTTTTTATGGGATATATTCTAGATATATATTCTTAAAAATATCAATTAAAAACTTATTCTTACCTGAAAAACAAATATTTCAAGCAAGGTATGGCACTAAAACCATGCCACTTACCTCACCCAATACCATGTTATCACTGTATGTTTTCATTTTTCTCTTTTCCTGTTTCTATATCAGAGGAACCAACCTCCTATGGCATAACCAGAGACAAACTGATATCCCTCTAATAGAAATAGCAGTTACTTTCTTACTTTCCAGAACATTGAGTTTAAGATATAAATGAAATGAGATTGGTAAAAGATGCCAATGATATAAGCTTACCTTGATACGTATCTCAGCAATAAAAAAACTACTTGATTTAATGTGCAATAAAATTTTATCTTGGATAATATTTGATATAATTTTCATAATACACCTTGAGCCTTGTCACAGTATGTAGAGATATATGCAAGAACTCTGAATCTCAAAAAAAATGGAAAAGGGATACATTGAATTATGAACTATACAAAAAGAAGTGACAGATGGTATTATAGAGCACACTGAAACACTGGTATTTATACAATAAGCATTAAATACATTCCCTGAGATAAATGAGGTTATTTGCAGGTATGACGCACCTAACCCTCAAATAATGGTTTATTTTAGGTCTGAGTGCATCACAGCTTATTTTAGAGGCTGCATCTGTCAGAATGAAACTGACATGATACAGAAATTCAAGAGATATCAAAAAGATCTCCAAGTACACCTAGAAATGTGTGAATACAAAGAGAACATAAAACTAAAGCATAGATTCCCTTGGTGGTAGAAAGGGGATAAAATTTAAAAAAGAAAATTATACTTCAAAGAGAACTGAGGAAAAATAAAGTCATCGAGGTAAGTCACTTGCTTAAAACATATCCTATAGATAAAGAATTGTTCCTAAGGTCATGATGTCTAAATCACAGGTGAGAATTTACAGTAATACATGAGATCAATATAATTTACTTTAAATTATTAGAAAGAAAAATGATATTTTGAGGATATAAATGATTGACTGTTCATACAAAATTAAAAATCACTCATTTTTTTCACTTTGTAATTTGAAAATTTATCCTAAAAAAAGGCTAAGGGAAATGAAAGAGATATTTTCATTATTACTTGCAGTATCCAACTAATTTCACATACTGGCTTCCAATGGTTCTCTTCGTGAGGAAACCAAATTCATATTTTTTCAAATATATATATGTTATCTCCAGTTCCTAGCAGGAAAGAAGGTTATCCTCAGTTTAAGCCAAAGATAAACCAACTTTCTTTTTATTGAAACTGCCAACATTCCACTTGGGGATTAATAGTTTGCTCACATGGAGGAAAAGTAGTACTTTATCCAGAAATAACATATCTTATCATCTTCTATAATATTTTTGGATTTTAGGAACAGTTTTCTTAAAAATAGAGACCATGCGTGATGCAAATGGTTATGATATTAACTGAAAGGCTGGAGGTTTGAATTCACCTCCAGGCACCTCAGAAAAAAGTCTTAGGAGTCAACTTTGAAAGGATCCCAGCTACTGAAAACCCTATGCAGCACAGTTCTAGTCTGGCACACAAGGGGTTGCCACAAATTGGAGTTGATTTGACAGCAACTGGTTTGTTTTCTTCGTCATAAAGCTCATTTTGGAGCCTGGTCTGTTACTTCCCTTGGGTAGTTTGTGCAACCTTGCATTTGACCTCATTCCCAGCTGAAGTATAGAGTGCAGACACTCTCTGCCATTCATCAATCATTTATGGTACAGTAAAAGCTATGTAGTCATTTTTAAGTAGAAATAACACACTAAAATGAAAAAAAAAAAATCTTGTATTTTTGAAAAATTTTAATAACATGTATTTACAAGTGCCATTTCTTTTTACATACTAATAACTTAAGATTTATGAAATATGTTTTGAAATGCATCATTGATGATGAATACCTTTAGAACAAAAATAATTCTATGAAAATCAACTAGAGTAACTAGTGTGTTGTCAAAGAACAATTTGCTTTTTATTTTGTTTCTGGTTATGCTACTTAAACATATAATACTAAATGCTACTCCTGGATACCAGATACAACAAATCTAAAATAGATAAAACATGGATAAGTTATGAAGATCCAAAAAATAATGTTTATGTTCAACTTAAGAAAAAAAAAAAAGGGATTATGAATATACGGATCAAACTTCCTCATTTTAACAGGCTTGTATCCCACCACACGTCTGTCAGTTTGTTGTACTCTGGTGGCTGGCTATGATGCCATCAGTATTACCAATACCAGCCGGGCCATGCATGGTGGACAGGTTTCAACAAAGCTTCCAGAATGAGACAGACTAACAAGAACAGTCTGACAACCTACTTTTGAAAAGTAAAAATCTTATGGATCACAACAGAACATTGTTTGATTCTCTTGCTTTGGACACATCATTGTTGTTTTTGTTTTTATGTGCCATCGAGTCGGACCTGACTCATAGTGACCCCTCCTTGGGTTTCTGAGGCAGTATCACTATGGAAGTAGATTGCCCAACCTTCCTTCCGAGGACTGGTGGACACATCATTAGGAAGGATCAATTACTACAAGAATACATCATGTTAAGTAGAAGGTGAGTGAGAGAGAAGGAGATTCTCTGTGAGATGGGTTGATACAATAGCCTCAACAATGTATTCATATTTGTCGGTGATTTCAATCAGGAAGATGACACAGAACAAAACATTTCATTCTGTCAATTTGATAACAGCTATCTATCTACCTATTGTTACTCATTATGTCCCACATAAATTACTGAAAATCAAAGTTAAATACTCATAAAGCTATTCTCCACTTCCAATATGTACCATTTCTTCTCTGCATGAAAAGAAAGCATTACCCCATAGAGTAAAAAAGTTCTATCACAAGAATCAATCTTTATTTTCCCTATTTGAAAAAATCATTACATGTTCTGTTTTTCAAAAAAGTAGGAAAAAAAAGTTGGATGAAAGCAGTATATGGTCAACTGGAGGTAAATTTAAGTGTTGGAAGCCTAGAATCATTGCTATAGGACCAAATACATGCATGCCAAACTGATGATCATTAAGCAGCTGCTAACTAAGTAGGAAAGGGGGAGGAGCACATCTTCAATAGTAATATAAACTGAGGCAGACATAAGCAACAAGGAAATTAAAAATTCTAAAATATCCGTCATTAGATTTTTAAGGAACATACATGCAAATCAGATATTGATGACATACATGATTGATTAGGATTGTTCAACATTTTAAACTATTTGATATTTGCATAAAATCCATATTTTTGATTGCACATGATAAATCAGAACACTTGTTTCACTGGGTCTATATCCCCTATAGGGAGCTCTGATAGCGTAGTGCCGAAGGCACTTGACTGCTAAACAGAAGGCTGGCGGTTCAAACCCACCAGCCACTCCTTGGAAGGAAGATGGGGCAATCTACTTCTGTAGTGATTCCACCTCAGAAACCCAAGGAGGGGTCGCTATGAGTCAGGTCTGACTCGATGGCACATAACAACAACAACAACAATAACATATCCCCTGTAAGAAGCCATGGTTATGCAATGATTCAGCACTTAGCTTAAGTCCTTAACCAAAGGTCAGCGATTAGAACCCACCAGCTTCTTCTTGGAAGAAAAGAGTTGGTGATCTTCCATAAAGATTATAACCTAGGAAACCCCATAAGAGAGTTCAACTCTGTCCTATAAGGTTGCTATGAATAAAAATTTGTTTGATGGCATATAACAACAACTCCAGATCTACTGAATCACATGTACTGAGGTAGAAATGAACAATCTGCATTTTCAACCAGTCATCTAGAAAATTTTGATGCATGCAGAAGACTGAGACTGCTATTTATGACAATAAATGGCAAGACTTTGTTTTCTTTTAATCATGAAAATGTGGTGAGTTTTATGAAGTATTTTTGTTTCTGTATTGATATAATAAAATGGTATTTCTCCTTTAATAGGTTAATAAAGTGAAACATTTTATTGTTTTCTACTATTAAAGTACCCTGTCTTACCTACTTGGTTATTTGAATAAGTTGCTAATTTGATTTGTTAGTATTTTATATAAGATTTTCTTCCATGATATTAAAGGAATTCTCCTGTATTTCTTTCCTAAAATAAATAAATAAATAGAATTCATCACTGTCATCAAGTTGGATCCAACTCATAGCGATCCCTCCTTGAGTTTCTGAGATGGTATCATTATGGCAGTAGGCTGCCCAACCCTCCTCCCGAGGAGTGTTTGTGGGTTTAAACCACCAGCCTTCTGGTTAGTCATTATGCCACCGGAGCTAGTTTTGTTATCAAAGTAGTAAGTTGATATTTTCAACTTTTCCTAGTCTCTAGAAAAATTAACAGAGATAGGAGTGATCAATTGCTTGAAAGCTTTAGAAAAACCTTCCACTCATCAGTCAGTTTGTCACACTGCAGTGGCTTACACATTTTTGCTATGCCAGTATTTCAAATACCAGCAGGGTCACCCATGGTGACCTGGAAGTTTCAGTGGAGCTTCCAGACTAAGACAGTCTAGGTAGGAGTATCTGGTGATCTACTTCTGAAAAAACTGGCCAGTGAAAACCTTAAGGATAGCAAGGGAACACTGTCTGATATAGTGTTGGAAGCAGGTTGAAAGGCACTCAAAATACAACTAGTGAAGAGCTGCATCCTCAAAGTAGAGTAGACCTTGATGACATAGATGGAGTAAAGCTTTCTAGACTTTCATGTGCTGATGTGGCACCACTCAAAATGAGAAGAAACAGCTGCAGACATCCATTAATAATCCCAATATAGAATGTACAAAGTATGAAACTAAGAAAGCTGGAAGTGGTCAAAAATATAATGGAATGCTTGAAGATTGATAACCTAGGCATTAGTGAGCTGAAATGGATTGTTATCGGCCATTTTTAATCAGATAGTAGTATAGTCTACTATGCCAGGAATGGCATGTTGAAGAAAAATGTGGCATGCATTGTCAAAAAAAAAAAAAAACACTTCAGGATCCTTCCTGAAGTGCAATGCTGTCAATGATAGGGTAATATCCATGTGACTACAAGAAGACCAGTTAATACAACTATTACTCACATTTACACACCAACCACTATGACAAAGATGAAAAAATTAAAGATTTTTACCAATTTCTGCAGTCTGAGATTGACCAAACATGCAATCAAGATGCATTGACAATTACTGGTGATTGGAATGCAAAAGTTGCAAAATAAAAGAATCAGTAGTTGGAATATATGGCCTTGGTGACTGAAGCAATACCAGAAATTGCATGACAGAATTTTGCAAGACCAACAATGAATTTATTGGAAGTACCTTTTGTCAACAACACAGACAGACAATACACATAGACATCTCCAGACACAGTATATAAGAATAAAATCTACTACATCTGTGAAAAGAGAGGAGGGAGGAGCTCATTATCATCAGTCAGAAGAAAGAGGGAAGCCAACTGTGCAACAATCAATTGCTCCTTTGCAAGTTCACATTGAAGCTGAAGAGAAGAAAAACAAATTCTAGAAAGATTATTACAACTTTGAGTATATCCCACCTGAATTTAGAGACCATATCAAGAAAACATTTGACACATTGAACACTAGTGACCAAAGGCCAGATGAGTTGTAGGATGACATCAAGGATATTGTACATAAAGGAAGCAAAAGATCATTAGAAATATGTGGAAGAAAGAAAAGACCAAAATGGATATCAGAAGAGACTCTGAAACTTGTATTTGAAGGTAGAGTGCATAAAGTGAATGGAAGAAATGAAGAAATAAAAGAAATGAACAGAAGATTTCAAAGAATGGCTTGAGAAGACAAAGTAAAGTATTATGATGAAATGTGAAAAGACCTGAAATTAGAAAAACACACTCTGCATTTCTCAAACTGAAAGAACTGAAGAAAATACTCAAGCCTTGATTTGCAATACTGAAGGCTTCAATTGGCAAAATATTGAGTGATACAGGAAGCATCAAAAGAAGATGGAAGGAATAGAGTCACTGTACCAAAAACAATTGGTTGACCATAAACCATTTCAGGAGGTAGCATATGATCAAGAACCAATGGTTTTGGAGGAAGAACTCAAAGCTACATTGAAGGAATTGGTATTAAACAAGGCTCTCAGAATTGACAGAATATCCATAGGGATGTTTCCACAAATGGATGCAAGCCTGGAAGCCCTCACTGGTCTATGTCAAGAAATTTGGAAGACAATTACCTGGCAAACTTACTGGAGGAGATTCATATCTGTACCCATTCCAAAGAAGGGTGATGCAATGAAATGAAGAATTAGCAAACAATATCATTACTATCACATCAAGTACAATTTTGCTGAAGATAATTCAAGAATAGTTGCAGCAGCACATTGACAGGGAACTCCCAGAATTTCTAGCTGGATTCAGAAGAGGACATCAACAAAGGATGTCATTGCTGATGTCAGATGGATCCTAGCTGAAAGCAGCAAATACCCTGAAGGTGTCACCTGTGTTTTATAGACTGTACAAAGTCATTAAACTGTGTGGATTATAGCAAATTATGGCTGATATTGTAAAGAATGGGACTTCCAGAACACTTACTTGTGCTCATATTGAACCTGTACATAGACTGAGAGGCAATCATTCAAACAGATCAAAGGTTTTAAAATCAAGAATGATGGGCATCAGAGTTCTACCCTTTCACTATTATTATTCAATCTGTATGCTGAGAAAACTCTGAGAAGCTGGACTATATGAAGAAGAATGACGAATCAGGATTGGAGGAAGACATATCAATAACCTGTGATATGCAGACGACACAAACTTGCTTGCTGAAAGCAAAGAGGACTTGGAGCACTTCCTGATGAAGATCAAAGACTATAGCCTTCTATGTGGATTGCAACTCAACATAAAGAAAACAAAAATCCTTACAAGTGGACCAATAAGTAACATCATGATAAGTGAAGAAAAGTTGTCAGGGATTTCATTTTACTTGGATCCATAATCAATGCTCATGGAAGGAACAGTCAAAAACCAAGTGACATATTGCCTTGGAAAAATCTGCTGCAAAAGATTTCTTTAAAATTGTAAATTTTACCTGACACAAGCTTTGATATTTTCATTCACCTCATACATATCTGAAAGCTGTGCAATGAATAAGGAAAACCAAAGAGGAATTGAGGCCTTTGAATTATGGCACTGGCAAAGAATATTGAACATATCATGACTTTCCAAGGCAGTATCACTATGGAAGTAGACTGCCCAACTTATTATGGGTCCTATTATATGGTCACTGCCTCTTGGTGTATGTACAGGTTCCTCATGAGTATAATTAAGTGTTATGGATCCCACTTTTACAATGTTATCCATAATTTGTTATGATCCACACAATCGAATGCTTTTGCTTAATCAATAAAACACAAGCAAACGTTTTTCTAGTATTTTTTGCTTTCAGCCAAGTCACATATGGTATCAGCCATAATATACTTCATTCCATGCCCTCTTCTGAATCCAGCTTGAATTTCTGGCAGTTCCCTATCAATATGCTGCTGAAACTGTTTTTGAATTATCTTCAGCAAAGTTTTACTTGCATTTGATATTAATGATGTTGTTAGATAATGTCCAATTTTCTTTGATCACTTTTCTTTGGAACAGACATAATTTGGATGTCATCTCTTCCAGTTGGTTGACCAGGTAGCTGTCTCTCAAACTTCTTGGCATAGATTAGTGTACACTTCTAGCCTTGTATCCATTTGTTGAAACATGTCAATAGGTATTCTGTCTATTCCCTGAACCTTGTTTTTCTTTTGTTTTGCCAATTCCTTCAGTGTAGCTTACTTAGAGTTCTTCCTTCAGTACAGAACATACCAATTATTTTTGGCACAGTGACTTGGTGTATTCCTTCCATCTTCTTTTGATACTTTTTGTATTGTTCAACATTTTACCCATAGAATCATTCAATATTGCAACTCAACCCATGTGTTTTCTTCAGTTCTTTCAGCTTGAGAAATGCTGAGCATGTTCTTCCTGTTGAGTTTCTAATTTCAGGTCTTGCATGTTTCATTATAATACTTTACTTTTTCTTCACCAGCCATCCT
>NW_006921789.1:4505938-4507895 GCF_000298275.1 Orycteropus afer afer
ATGATGGGCTCAATATAGCAGGGATTGTGGGGCTGGCGCGGGATCGGGCAGTGTTTCGTTCTGCTGTTCATGGGGTCGCTATGAGTCAGAAACGACTCGACGACACTTAACAACACAACAACATGAACAATTGATGGTCTATTCCACAGATAGGTGCTAGCCTTACTCTGACTGATAACATTGAGTTTTTCCATCACCTCTTTCCACAGATTTAGTCAATTAGATTCCTGTGTATCCTATCTGGTGATGTCCACAGGTATAGTCACTGTTTATGTTGTTGAATAATTTCTGAGGTTATGGTTTTAGGTACAATGAATAAGTCATTGGTTTTGCAAAATTCTATCATGTGATCTCTGAGGTCATTTCTTTCACCAAATCCATATTTTCCAACTACCAATACTTCTTCATTTCCAACTTTCGCATTCCAATCACCAGTAACTATCAATACATACTGACTGTATTTTTGAAGTCTTCACTTTGAGTACTAAGGTCCATCTGATGCAAGCTACAGTATTTTCAATATCAAGCATGTGAAACCTGGACAATGAACACAAAAGACTGAAGAACTGATACAGGTGAATTGTGTTGGTGAAGAACATTGAAAATACCATCAACTGCCAGAAAAACAAACGATTCTGTTCTGGAAAAAGTACATCCAGATGCTCCTTAGAAGTGAGAATGGCCAGACTTCATCTCGTATACTTTGAACATTTTGTCAGAAGAGATCAATCCCTGGAAAAGGATATCATGCTTGGTAAAGTAGAGGGTCAGTGGAAAAGGGGAAGACACATAACGAGATGGATTGAGAAAAGTGACTGCCACGATTGGCTCATGTATAGCAAAGATTGTAAGGATGGCATAGGATTGGAGAGTGCTTCATTATGTTGTATATAGGATTACCGTGAGTCAAAGTTGACTCATCAGCACCTAACAATAACAAAAGTTATACGATCAGCTTTTGTAAATGTTTCATGTGTACTAGAAATGAGTATTTGCTATAGATACAAGGTCCTACATAGATTGGTTGATCAAATCCAGCTTATTAAACATGTTTTAATTTTTTATATCCTCAATAATTATTTTTGTGGGGTTCAGGTAAGATGGAGGAATAGGCAGAAAAACTTCACAGACCTTCATTAACAAAGAAAAGAGGAACCAATTAACACAGATACAGAAGATAATCCTGGACACCTGAGCTTTGAAGGGAAAGTTATAGAAGTGAACTAAACTCCACCTAGCAGAAGAATGTGCATGAAAATACCAAAAAAGGACACATACAGAGCTGTGTTCTGGCAGTGATCCTGATGGCACAGACAGCTTGGATATTGTCGAGTGGTGGTAGGACCTAAGAATTAACCTAAAAATCAGCCCTGCTAGCCAGGGACTGCATGGAAGACTGCTCTACTGGCTGGGAAATAAAAGGGGAAGCAGCTAAGAGGAAGGTGGGCTGAGCTGTGGACTTTTGCCTATTTGGAAGGCGCTGCTATTTTGAATGTTTACAAGTGGCTTAACCATTTGGGATATCTAAAGTGACAGCATTCTCCCAGGTTGCAGGGACTTAAGAACAGGCTCCACTTGCTGGGAACTGCAAAGACATCTGGGACGCATGAACTACTAGAAAGGTGGGACATTCCCCTTGTTACTATTATACCCCACACCCTCTTGGTGAACAGAGGTGTAGCCATCCCTCACTCCCACCCAGCTTCTAGGCTGGCAGGAATTCCATCCCAGTCTGTGTGCTCCCAGGGAGCCTGGGTGCCCAGTCCCGCCCTGTCCAGATTCTTTTTTGTTGTTGTTGTTCTTTTTTCCAGTTTGTTTGTTTTTGTCTGTTTTAAAACTACTACTATTACTATTACTTTTGTCCTTTTTATTATCATTCTTTATTCTTCCCTTCCCAGATTCTAATTTTCAGCTTTTTTTCTTTTCCCTGTTCCTGGTTCCATATTTTTTTTTTTTT
>NW_006921789.1:4508479-4509909 GCF_000298275.1 Orycteropus afer afer
GATAAAGTGGTAGAAACAAGGGAGCAGGATACAGACCCAGAACACATCCCTGAGGGAGAAACAGCATTGGGACTCCCTGATGAGGAATTCAAAAAACTTATATTTAGGTATTTTCAAAGGATTGAGAGACAGACCAAAGAAAGCACAGACAAATCCCTAGAAGAATTTTGGAAGAAAATACAAAAACAAAATAATAAAATAAATGAAAAATTAGAAATAATTTAAAATCTACAGATAGATATCCTGAAGATTAATACTAAATTGTCAGAAATAGATAACACATTGGAAGGGCAAAGGAGTAGAACTGATGCAATAAAAGACAGAATTAATGAGATTGAAGAAAAATACCTGAATACTTCTTTGGAAAGGGATCAATCAGAAAAATAGATTTAAAAAAAAATGAAAAGAGCCTAAGGATTGTGTGGGATACCATAAAAAGGAATAATCTACATGTCATTGGAATTCCAGAACAGGAAGAGAAGAATAAAACCACTGAGAAAATTGTCCAAGATTTGTTGGAAGAGAACTTCCCTAATGTGATGAAAGATGAGAATATATCCATTCAGGAAGTCCAATGAACCACAAACAAGATAGACCCCAAAAGAAAATCACCAAGGCATATCATCAACAAACTCATCAAAACCCAAAACAAAGACAAAATCTTGAAAGCAGCATGGGAAAAACAAAAAGTTACTTACAAAGGACAACCAGTAAGAATAAGCTCTGATTTCTCAGCAGAAACCATGCAAGCGAGAAGACAATGGGATGGTATATATAAAACACTGAAAGAGAAAAATTTTCAACCAAGAATTATATACCCAGCAAAATTTTCCCTCAAATATGATGGTAAAATAAGGAGATTTCCAGATAAGCAGAAAATAAGGAATTTGTTAAAACCAGACCAACCTTACAAGAGATACTAAAGAGAGTCCTTTGAACAGAGAACCAAAAATAGCAAACAACCAATCATTAATACACAAGATAACATATCCCAGAAACCACAGCTATGGACACATACAAAGTAAAATAAGCTTACAAGATTGTAAACAGGGAACCAGAGACTTCAATTGGCAAAGGAGGACAACTACAAACCAAAAAGAGTGAAAATACTGTGTAGTTACAGAACTTCTAAATGGTGAGGAAGTCCAAGATAGTTGCAAGATAGAATGGACTATGCCAAAAAAAGAGCAGAAAATTATAAATCACAGGGTAACCTCAAAGAAAAATAATAAACCTTCACATCACAATAAAAAGAGGACAAGCACGAATATTCAGCAAATACTAAAACAACAGCAACAAAGGAAATGATAACACAATTCATAAACATAATGAGCTCAGCACAGAAAATAATATAGAACAAAGAAATCAGCAACACCATGAAAAAACACACAACAAAATGACAGCAACCAATTCATATTTGTCAATAATTA
>NW_006921789.1:4510009-4511577 GCF_000298275.1 Orycteropus afer afer
TTGCAGATTGGATAATAAAACAAAATCCATCAATATGCTCTCTGCAAGACACACACCTTAGAGAGAAAGACAAATATAAACTAAAAATCAAAGGTTGGAAAAAGATATATCAAGCAAATGGCAACCATAAAAGACTACGACTGACAATATTAATTTCTGATCAAATTGACTTTAAGACAAAAACCACCATATGAGACAAGGAAGAACATTATATAATGATTTAAAGAACAATTGAACTAGAAAATATAACCATAACAAATATCTATGGACCCAATGATAGAGCCCCAAAAGACATAAGTAAGACTTTAAAAGAGTTGAAAAGCCAAATAGATGACTCCTCAGTCATAGTAGTAGACTTCAATACACCACTTTCAGTGAAAGATAGAACAACTGGAAAGAAACAAAGATGCAGAAGAGCTAAACAATATGATCCATCAACTTGACCTTATAGACATCTAAAGAGCACTTCACCGAACAACAGCACAATATACATTCTTTTTCAATGCACATGGAATATTTTCCATGATAGACCACATGTTAGGCCATAGAACAAGCCTTCATAAATTTAAAAACATTGAAATACAGCAAAGCATCTACTCAGATCACAGTGCTATTAAATTAGAAATCAACAATAGGAAAATCAATGGAAAAAGAATAAACACATGGAAACAGAACAACACCCCCCTTAAGAAAGACTGTGTAAGAGAAGAAGTAAAAAGTGAAACTAAAAGATTCCTTGAATCAAACAAGAATGAAAACACAACATACCAAAATCTTTGGGACACAGCCAAAGCAGTGATCAGAAGCCAATTTATAGCAATAAATGCACACATCAAAAAAAGAAGAGCCAAAATCAACACCTTATATCAACATCTCCAACAATTAGAAAAAGAACATCAATAAAACCCTACAGTCACCAAATGAAAGGAAATAATCAAGATTTGAGCAGAAATCAATTAAATAGAAACTAGAAAGACAATAGAGAAAAAAAAAAAATCAACAAGACCAGAAGCTGGTTTTTTGTAAAGATTAATAAAATTGACAACCCACTGGCAAATTTAACAAAGGAAAAGAGGGGGAGAATACAAATAACATGAATAATAAATGAAACAGGTGACATCACAACAAAACCAACTGAAATAAAAAGGGTAATATCAGGATACTATGAAGAACTGTAGGAGCTCTGGTAGCACAGTGGCTAAGGCACTTGACTGCTAACCAGAAGGCTGGCGGTTCAAATCCACCAGCCACTCCTCGGAAGGAAGATGGAGCAATGTACTTCTGTAGTGATACTGCCTCAAAAACCCAAGGAGGGGTCGCTATGAGTCGGGGCCAACTCGACGGCACGTAACAACAACAACATGAAGAACTGTACTCCAACAAATTTGAAAATCTGGAAGAAATGGACAGATTTCCAGAAACACCACTTGCCTAAACTAACACAGACTGATGTGGAAAAGTTGAACAGATCCATAACAAAAGAAGAAATTGAACAGGTCATCAAAAAATTACCAACAAAAAAAGTCCTGTCCCAGAAGGTTTCACCAGAGGATTCTACCAAAATTCAG
>NW_006921789.1:4524423-4526020 GCF_000298275.1 Orycteropus afer afer
GTTAATTGGTTTCCCTTTTCTTTGTTGAAGAGGGTCTGTGCAATCCTTCTGCCTAGTCTGCCATCTTGCCGGAACTCTTCCCCATCTTCCTTCTGAGGAGTGGCTGGTGGGTTTGAACTGCCAGCCTTCTGGTTAGCAGTCAAGTGCCTTAGGCACTACACTACCAGAGCTCACTTATAAATGATAAGGCTATATAACATTTAAACAAAAAGATAAAGCATAGTATATTTATTTAGTGATCATCCTATTGATATATTTTAGGTGCTTGTAATTTCTATGATGCTTATACTTATGAATAGCAATAAACAAAAATAAATTTAAACCCATTGGTGTGGAATGATTCCAACTCATAGTGACCCCATAGGACAGAGTAGAACTGCCCCAAAGGGTTTCCAAGGCTGTAAATCTTTAGGAAAACAGACTACCACACCTTTCTCCCATGGAGTGGGTGGTAGATTCTAACCACCAACCTTTTGGTTAGAAGCCAAGCACTTTAACCATTGTGCCACCAGGGATCCTTCAATTGTTGATTAGGACATTTTAATACCAGTCTCTCTATATAGCAAACTGAAATTGTGACCCATAGGTGCATCTTCTAAACTGTGATAGAGTTGACATTGAGTATTTAAGATGGAAAAACTAAACCCACTAACATAGCATCAATTCCAATTCATAGTGGCCTTCTAGGACAGAATACAACTGCCCCATAGGGTTTCCAAAGCTGTAAATTTTTAAGGAAACAGGCTGCCATCTCTCTCTCCCATGGAGGGCCTATTGGTTTAGAATTTCCAATCTATCAGTTAGCAGCCAAACACTTTAACAACTACACTACTAAGGCTCCATGAATAGTAATGAAGTTTAATATTTTTCCTATCTTTTCAAGTCATTTGCTTTTTATTCCAGAAATATTCACATTCTTTGTTCATTTTTCTCTTAGAGTTAGCTGGCTTTATTTAAAATACATGACTGAAAGAGTTCTTTATATTAAGTAAATCCATCCTTTTCTAATTCATTCTATCATATTTAATGAAAACATTTTTCAGGTTTTTTTTTTAATTTTTAAAATGAGGAATTTACTACAGAAATTGTTTAGATATTGCATGCCTCTGGAGAGAGCTATCATGCTGAATATGTTTGAATGTACTATTTTGAGTAAATAACTTCAATTTTAATGTTCATACCTTTTCTAAGCAGGTTGGGGTAAAGAGCTAATACTGCTTCTCATGGATAGAAGAAATAGCATTATGGTTTCCAATACAGTTGTATATGCTTCCAAGAAACTTAATTGTTCCAGTCAAAAAGCCATTGATCTGGGACTCTCATACACTGCTGGTGGGACTGTAAAATGGTACAACCATTGTGGAAAGCAGTATGGTGATTCCTTCAGAGGTTGAAATTAGAAATACCATTTGACCCAGCCATCCCATTACTAGGTATATACCCTAAAGAAGTGAGAGCCATGACAAGAACAGATATTTGCACGCCGATGTTCATCGCAGCACTATTTACAATAGCCAAAACATGGAAACAGTCTAGATGTCCATCAACTGAGGAATGGATAACCAAACTATGGTACATACACACAATGGAATACTAT
>NW_006921789.1:4527400-4529348 GCF_000298275.1 Orycteropus afer afer
AAAAAAAAAAAAGCCATTGATCACCATTTAATTTTTATTCATTTTAAGTAATAATTAATCCAAATAGCCCAGGAATAATACCTAGGAAGTAATTACTAATATAGCAATGCAAAACTTTCATAAAATCTTAAATCTTTATAGAAACCACAAAGGGCACACTCATCATAACCAAAAAGAAATGGTTCATGACAGATTGAAAGTTAGAACTTGGAAAGCTAACAAAAACTGGGAAATGGATATTGGTGATTAGGCTTACTGTAGTAGAGATTGCTAAAAACCAGTTGCCATCAAGTCAACTCTGACTCATAGCAATCCCAGAGTAGAATTGTGTTCCTTACGGTTACAGTTTCAGAGGCTGATTTTTCAGACATAGATCACCAGGACTTTCTTCTAAGGCATCTCTGGTGGACACAAACTTTCAACTTTTCCAGTGAACAGTTGAGGGTATTAATCATTTGCACCACCTATGGACTTGTAGGTTGTTCCTTAAGTTCCATTTATTCTGTCTTCCTGTACTTAATAGGATCAGTCTCATCACAAAGGGCCCCCCTAGTAGAAAATATGATTCCCAGCTGTTCTTACATCCAGGTCCAGTCAATAGCATATACATGTAAGTGATGTGTGTGACTTCTGGGTCATGACATGAAAAGGAAATTGTTTATGGTCATTTCCTCCTTTCTCTTTCTTGTAATATGGAACATGGATATAGTGGCTTTCAGTTTACTTTAACCACATAGACAGAGGTATTTCCCTAGGAGTGGCAGAAGAACAAAACAGGGCAAATTTAGTAACCTGGATAATCTTATGGAACAGAGCTATGCTACTCCCCTGTACCACCTATTACCTTAGACTTATATGAGATATAAGAAATAAACCTATTTTTTCTAAGCTACTGTTATTTTATCTTGTTCAGGTTATCCTGTTCAATCACTATCCTTGTCTTTGGCCAATTGCAAGGATGAGCCTAGACTTTTGTAAAGAGATGAAGCAGAGAAGTCTGTTGTGAAAAAATAAATATGAATAACTGTAAATGGAAGACAATTAACTAGGTAACTTCATCATCAGCATGATATATTGTGTAGCAGCAAACCCAAAGAGACTAGGACAAAGGTTCAAGGACAAAAGCAGAAAAAAAAAAAAAACCTGTCATTAGGAAAAATTAAATAAGAAGAAAGACAGAGGCAGAGTGAGATCCTTCAGTAACATTATAGTGCAAAAGGTTCATTTACATAACCGGTCCACTGTATGCTGCTGACTAGAGCAAACACTAAGAATCTCATTATTTCCCCCATAAATGTTTCAAACTCTCAAACAGAAATTAATTTACATTCCTGGCATTATTTTGATTAACCTGCTCATGTAAGTGCTAGAACAAAGATGATTTTCTATAATTTGTAGGAATATACTTATTAATGTAATTTAGCAAATCTTGATGAAATATTGCTACAGATATTTCTTTAAAATACTGGACAGACATTCTTTGTTTTGCCCAGTAGTAATAAGCTATAAAAATGACTATGCAAACTGAAATCATGCAAAGCAATCTTAACCAATGAGGAAAATTGCTATTGTTACATGATGTTTAAAAAAAAAGTTGTCAAAACATTAAAACTGTAATAAAAAAAAATGAGTAAAGCTAGTACGTATTTAAAAATTCTGACTTAAAAAGTTAGACTCATTGAAAATAGAAGTGTTTTATTTCTAAAAAAAAAAAAACCTTACTGAGTAGTTGAGCAGTGCTTGTCTCCTCATTGTATAGCTTGCAACATGGATTGAGCATCTTTTTATGTCATGGCAAATTTATTTTCTAAGTTTGGATTGTTGTTATTGTTGTCGTTGTTGTGTGCCGTCAAGTCGGACTGACTCACAGCAACTCCTCCTTGGGTTTCCGAGGCAGTATCACTAGGGAAGTCGATTGCCCCATCTTCCTTCCGAGGAGTGGCTGGTG
>NW_006921789.1:4529638-4530617 GCF_000298275.1 Orycteropus afer afer
CTTTGCTGCACATTCATCTTTGATGGAAAATTCCCTCTTTACAGTATCCATTTTTATAACATATTATATGGGTTTATCATAGGAGCTCTGGTAGCATAGTACCTAAGTCATTTGACCCCTAACCACAAGCCTGGTGGTTCAAACCCAACAGCCACTCCTCAGAAGGAAGGTTGGGCACTCTACTTCCATAGTGATACTGCCTCAGAAACCCAAGGAGGATTTGCTATGAGTCAGATCTGACTCAACAGCACATAACAACAACGTATGGGTTTATCAGTCAGCACAGCTATATCCATTACCATCTGTAACTGAACTGAATACATGGTGAACAATAACCAATAAGACATTAAAAGAATGATGTGGTTGGTCACAGACCATGATGCAGATATGCTATTTGAAGAGGTAGCAGCAAAAGTTTACTATATTCAATTACTAACAGTTAATATCCAAAGATAAATTGTGAATTATTTTATTGGGACTGGTGTTGATTAACAAAATTGTGGCAACTGAAGTCCATGCATTGAAGAACTGTGCAAAACAAGGATTTCTGGTACTCGTTATTCTGACTGTGCATGATACAAAATTTAAGAAATACGTAAAGGTGTGCAATAATAAGTGATTTCCCTTCTACCCTACTCTCAGCCACTTGCCACTCATGTCCTTTCTCAAAGTGTTTCTCAAAATAATGCATGCAATTTCATTATAAAGACATCTGCTCTCATCATTACTTAACAGTGTATCTGAGTAAAGAGGAGCTCTGGTAGCATAGTGCCTAAGGCATTTGACTGCTAACCAGAAGGCCGGTGGTTCAAACCCACCAGCCACTCCTTGGAAGGAAGATTGGGCAATCTACTTCTGTAGAGATACTGACTCGGAGACCCAAGACTTTATACATATACTAGTGTATATACAGGGAGCTCTGGTGGCATAGTGCCTAAGGCATTTGATTGCTAACCAGAATGCCTGCAGTTCAAACCCA
>NW_006921789.1:4531185-4534685 GCF_000298275.1 Orycteropus afer afer
TTTATTATATTATGGAAATATTCATCAATTTTTATTTTAGATATTGAGTATTACCCAATACCATTTCAGAATAAATGGATGTGATCACATTATTTTATTTTACATTTTGGATATATTAATTTAAAAAGTTTGGTAAAATACCTTGTAATGCTACCTAGTCCTGAGGCCAAAGGAGCTTTGGCAGTGTAGTGTTTAAGGCATTTGGCTGCAGTCATTTGAACCCACCAGCCACTCCACAGAAGATGAGGCAATCTGCTTCTATAAAGATTTACAGTTTTGGAAACCCAATACCTGTCATCACACATTGGTATCAACTCGATGTCTGTGAGTTCTGTTTTGAGTTTAGTCCTGAGGCCTGGGAGGGGTGGGTAGTAGTAGATAAGGTGAGCAAGTCCTGGTTGACACTGTGAAACTTCCTTTATTTCTCCATGGCAACTAGGACTTTTGAGTTATGTATTTTCCCTTGGGTTAGTTTTGCAACTTTTGTGAATGATCACATGTGTGAAAAACTAGCATTTGCAAGTTACAAATTTTGATGTATGCCTTATTCATTATGTTATTTAGCTTATGTGTGGACAGTAACAAAATAAAGTCTCTCCCTACCAACATGTTTCTATTTCTTTTTGTATTTCCAGTAGTTTTTTTTTTTTCTTTTTTATGGTGCTCTTTCTTCCTTAAAATATTTTCAGTTATTTTCCCCAAGAAACTGTCTTTCTTCCTGTAACACAAAACTAATCAGACTACTGCATCTGTTAGTCTTAATAGTGATAAGACTAATTTTATTTCATAATAGAGTCTAACCTCTGGAATCCCTGACAAATGAAGCAGCAAGGTACAAACTGAAGAAAAGCCAAGTTGTTCAACAACTGACAGACTTTGTTAAGGGCCTCTCATGATTGCTGGGTATCATGACTGTATCAGGTTATCCCTGAGGATGAAGATAATCTCAAAGACCATTAAATAAACTAATCATTAATTTTCTAGGCTTATTCCTTAGAAATTCAGGTAACTCCTTCTCCAAGCACATTCATTCTTCATGGCTACCCTAGTTCTCTTGACCACTTGCAACAGGATCAGATTCACCACAATAGTCGTGGGCTGTTTCAAAGAACACCATGGAATTGATATTTAAATGGAAGACATAGGCAACCAACTATAAGTTAATCTTAACCAATAGAATTAGGAAACCAAGAAATTACTTACTGGTAATAACCTGTATTCAATATTGAGCATAAATAGATTAACTTCCTGTTGTTGTTGTTATGTGTCGTCAAGTCGGACCAGACTCATAGTGACTCCTTGGGTTTCTGAGGCAGTATCACTATGGAAGTAGATTGCCCCATCTTCCTTCCAAGGAGTGGCTGGTGGGTTTGAACCACCAGCCTTCTGGTTAGCAGTCAAGTACCTTAGGCACTATGCTACCAGAGCTCCCGGATTAACTTCCTAGACTGTTACATATGCTTACTTCAGCTGGCCAAAATTATGTCCTTTGGCTTTCTATTTAAGTTCTTTATAATCACATCATCCATGTTCTAAGAGCTTATTTCTCTATTGTGAGACTTTGTTTTGATATTAAATCCTAATTGACTTTTAGCAATAAGGAGTCACCACCCTTGGTAAACTTCCCACCACCTCCTTATCATTACTATATTATATAGGTTCTTCCTCAACCTAGACAGATGGCCTATTACCCTCCTTTTCTTCAATGACATTTTCTCACATAAATCAGCGAGCAGAAAGAATGTGTGTGACAAAAAATTATGCCATCCCTAAGGCCCAACTGTACTAAACTGCTGTTGCATCTAATTGTCACTGTATGGAAAAATAAAATCCAAAATCTTTTGTCTGTCTCCCTCAGCTATAACCTGAAACAGCTTGTCAACCTATTTTTAGTCAGGAATTTACAGTATTTCTTGTGAATATTTCTTGACATAAATATTTTCCTTCTTACTTGTGTGCTACATATTTTTTATGCCCTGTTTCTCAAACTGAAAAGCCCATTCTAGCTTGAACCATTAAAAACAATTCAACAGATGTTGCACCCATCACTGTAGGCTTTCTGCACTTACACAAGAACAGAAAATTGGCTCAGAAAGTAACCCACTGTTGATCTGCTCTTAATGCCAGTTCCATCAGTGCCTTCCTCAGAGTACACCTTCCCCTTCCTCAGCTTCACTTCTACCCAGCTGTCAAAAGATTCCAAATTATTCCATTCCATGCCACTTTAAAAGATATCCTCTCTCTGCTCAAAATGTACAATGGTTATTCTGTTCTTTTTCAGTGTAATTGTCTAAAAATATTGTCACTGGATTTTTTTAAATATTTCCTTTCTTTGCCCATCATATATATTTTGAAATATTGTCCCTCAGTGTCTTTCCTGGGCATTGAATTTTTAAGAGAAATACAATTTCCAGACAGACAATAATCTGTGATTTCATAATTTTCCACCTTTTTCAGGGACTTGATAAAAGCATTTATAATCCACTGTATAGTTAGTATTTAGCAACTCTGGTGGTGAACTGCCTAAGGCATTTGACTGCTAACCAGAAGGCTGGAAGTTCAAATCCGCTAGCCACTCCTCAGAAGGAAGGTTGGGCAATCTATTTCTGTAGTGACACTGCCTTGGAAACCCAATTAGGGGTCAGTGTGATTTGGATCCAACTCGACGGCAGTGAGTTTGGTTTGATTTTGTGTTATAGTTAGTATTTATATAATAAAGGGTTTCTTTTTTAGTTTAATAGTATGTATAAAGAACAACTAAATAGTTTCATAAATATCAATTTAGTATTGCAGATATTTCATTGGCTCAAGTCACTAAACCTCCACATGATTACATGAATTATTTTACATCAATCAACACGTACTTATTCAGTTTCCACTCTTGGCCTAACACTTTTGTTGGGCATTTGAGAAATGCAGAAGAATTGTGAGATTCCTGCTCTTCAAGTCCCTGGCTTCTAGTCAATATGACATAAATGAGTATACCATAAAGAATCATAGAATTGCATTTATTTTGGGGTATCTTCCATATAAGGAAGATTTTTGTTACAAAAATTATGACTTAATTTCCCAAATAATCTGTCATTTACCAGTTTTAGGGTTAATGTGTCCTTCTATATGAAAATATGAAACAGTATAAAACATCACTCTTCTTTGTCATTTTACTACAATATTTCTACCTAATCATTTCTCTATGAACACTGAAACAATTTAATCATTAAATCAATTTAATAATTATCAAACTGATTAAATAGATATTATGATTTAGATATTATTCAAGTAATACTTGGAAAGAAGTATGTAAATGTAATTTACTATATTTAAATATGTGAGTTTAAATTAGACTTTTATCTTTCTTTGTTTTGAACCATTGGATTAAGAACAGTGAAATAATACCCTAATTTATATATTTTATATAATCAGATGTATCATAATGAAAATGGTAGCTTTGTCTTATAGCTGGCTCAATGAAATAATTTTTAATAAATTTAGAGTTAAGC
>NW_006921789.1:4534900-4547954 GCF_000298275.1 Orycteropus afer afer
CCTCCTTGGTTTTCTGAGGTGGTATGTCTAGGGAAGCAGATTGCCCAGTCTTCCTTCTGAGGAGTGGCTGGTGGGTTTGAACCGCCAGCCTTCTGGTTAACAGTCAAATGCCTTAGGCACTATGCCACCAGAGTTCCTTTATTTGTATGCTTTAAGATCTTATGATGCTGGTAATAGTTGTAAGAAAATGAAAAATAATCTTTTCAATATGAAATATTAATCTTTCAATATGAAAATGAATCTTAAAAGTTCTGTGCCAAGCAAAATGCTATCTGTGTTCCGGCTAAAGGCAGGGCTGAATGTGGTTGTTAGACTGTGAGGGAAAAATTCTGGGTTTTGGAACTTCAAAACAGTGAACCTTGAACCGAAAAGGAAATCTTGATTTCAATGAAACAAACTGTGGTATATTTTAATGAAACAAATTTTAGTATATTTTAATGAAACAAATTGTGCCATAGTGCCATAGTGCCTTGCTGGAGTTATTAGACAGGGAGATAAAACATTTTTTTTGTAATTAAAACAATGATTTTGTTTTAAATAATGATTTATAACTAAAACTTAACATATACCATCTCACTCCCCCAAAGTAGTCTATTTTTATTGGGCTTACTTTCTATGATGATCCATATTTAATGTGTGCCTACAACATGCCAGGCACAAATTATGCTCAGGGTTCACTCATGGAGTCAGGTCAGGGAAAATACAACACAAACAGGTGACTACAACACATGCAAAATGTTGCTTTAAGTGCAGGGCTCTGTGGGGAGAGGTCGGAGAAGTTTTCCTGAAGGAAGCGATTTGTAAGCTGAGATGTGAAACAGTCTCTGAGTTTCAGTGCATTGATATGAACATTGATGCATTCTCTGCTTCTTCTAATTGCATTTTCTCATTTTCCCACCTTACCTTGTACATATTTGGTTCACACACATCTGGAAGGAATGCCAAAACAACAACAACAACAAAGAAAAAAAACATAATAATATGTAAAGCAAGACCTTGAAATATTTCCAGGCTGAAACTGGATAACCAGCTACAGGGATGATGGTGAGGCGATTCTTACATGGATCAGGCACAAAACTTCTAGGAGTCTAGTAGATGGTAACTTTTACTATTCATTCAAGTTGTATTTACATAAATTTAAAACATTTTAATTTGAAAATAGTTACTTACCTTTCAGAGAATGAATGATTTTCCCAGTCAGAGTCATATCTACATACTTAGAATAGTTAACCCCAGTTGCAGATTTTACTCCCAATCCAGAAATTAGCTTTCAAAATTATTCAATAAATTGCCTCCAGAAGGCAATTTAAGGATCTTTCTCCTATGCGGAAGATAAGTTAATACAATTATTATTCAAATTTATGCACCAACTGCCAAAGCAAAGCATGAAGAAATAGAAGATTTTTACCAACTACTGCAGCCTGAAGTTGAGCAAACATACAATCAAGATGTATTAATAATTAATGGTGACTAGAACGTGAAGTTGTGAACAAAGAAGCAGCATTGATAGCTGGAAAATATGGCCCGGGTCATAGAAATGATGCTGCAGATCACATGAAAGATTTTTGCAAGACCAGCAACTTACTCATTGTGAATACCTTCTTTCAATACTATCAACAGTGATTATACATGTGGACCATAGCCAATGAAATGCACAGAAATTAGAAGGTTGGGCAATCTATTTCATAGTTATGCCACCTTGGAAACCCAAAGACGGGTCTCAATGAGTCTGGGCCAACTCGATGGCACACAACCACAACAACAACAACATATCTGTGGAAAGAGAAATAGAGAAGCTCAATATTATCAGTCAAAACAAGGTTAGGAGCTGACTGTGGAACAAATGATCAATTGCTCATATGCAGGTTCCAGTTGAAGCCGGAGAAAGTTAAAACAAGCCCATGAGAGCCAAAATATGACCTTGAGTATATTTTACCTGAATTTAGAGACCATCTGAGAAATGGATTTGACACATTGAAACAAGTGACTGAAGACCAGATGAGTTTGGGATGACATCAAGAATACCATACATGAAAAAATCAAAAGGTCATTAAAAAGACAGGAAAGGAAGAAAAGACCAAGATAGATGTCAGAAGAGACTCTAAAACTTGCTCTTGAACAGAGAGTATGTAAAGTGAAAGGAAGAAATGTTGAAATAAAAAAGTTAAACAGTAGACTTCAAAGGATGACTCGAGAAGACAAAGTAAAGTATTATAATGAAATGTGCAAACATCCAGAATTAGAAAACCAAAAAGAAAACACACTCAGCATTTCTCAAGCTGAAATAACTGAAGAAAATATTGAAACCTTCAGTTAGAATATTGAAGGTTTCTATGAAAAAAATGTTGAATGATGCAGGAAGCATCAAAAGAAGATGGAAGGAATACACAGAATCACTGTACCAAAAAGAATTGATGTTCAATCATTTCAGGAGGTGGTATATGATAAAGAACTGATGGTATGAAAGGAAGAAGTCAAAGGTACACTGGAGGAATTGGCAAAAAGCAAGGCTCTGGGAATTGATGGAAAACCCATTGAGATGTTTCAACAAATGGATGTTGAGCTGGAGGTACTTACCTGTCTATGTCAGAAAATTTGGAAGACAATGACATGGCCATTAGACTGGAAGAGATTGATATTTGTGCTCATTCCAAAGAATGGTGATCCAAAAGAATGTGAAAATTATTTAACAATATCATTACCATCACAAGCAAGTGAGATTTTGCTGAAGATAACTCAAAATAGGTACCAGCAACATATTGACAGGGAACTTCTAGAAATGTAAGCTGGATTCAGAAGAGGATGTGGAACAAGGGATGTCATTGCTGATATCTGATCCATGTGCATTCCATCTGGAGAAGTTCACACGTATATCGGCTGATTATGGTGTAGAAAAAAAAGGTAATTGCAATGAATAACTCCTTGGTCTTGTAAAATTCTATCATGCAATCTCCAGTATCATTTCTATCACCAAAGCCATATTTTCCAACTACTGGTGATTCCTCTTTGTTTTCAACCTTTGCATTCCAATCCAGTGTAATCAACATATCTTAATTGCATGTTTGGTCAATTTCAGATTGCAGAAATTGGTAAAAATCTTCAATTACCTCATCTTTGGCTTTGGTGGTTGGTGCATAAATTTGAATAATAGTAGTGTTAACTGGTCTTCCTTGTAGGCATATGGATATTATCATATCACTGGCAGCATTGCTCTTCAGGACAGATCTTGAAACATTCCTCTTCAATTTGTCATCCCCAACACAGTAGATCATATGATAGTCTGATTCAAAATGGCCCAAATCAGTCCATTTCAGCTCACTAATGCCTAGGATTTTGATCTTTATGTGTTCCATTTCATTTTTGGCAACTTCAAATTGTCCTAGATTCATATTTCATACATTCCATTTTCAATTATTGATGGATTTTTGCAGCTGTTTTTTTTTTTTTTTTCCCATTTTGAGTCGTACTACTACATCAGCAAATGGAGGTCTCAAAAGCTTTACTCCACCCACATCATTAAGGCTGACTCTACTTTGAGGAGGCAGCTCTTTCCCAGTCTTACTGTGAGTGCCTTCTGACCTTAGCAGCTCATTTTCTGACACTGTATCAGACAAAGGTTCGGGGCTATTCATAAAGTTTTCCAGTAATATGTCAGACAGTGCTTCACTGCTATTCATAAGGTTTTCATTGGCCCATTCTTTGAGAAGTGAGTGGCCCCTTCCTTCTTCTGAGTCTGTCTTTGTCTGGAAGCTCCGCTGAAACCTGTCCACCATGGGTGATCCTCCTGATACTTGAAATTCTGGTGGCATACTCTCCAGCCTCACAGTAACACACAAACCACCACAGTATGACAAACTGACAGCCAAGTGGTAGAATTATCGATAAGACTAGATTTTTTTTCCTGTTTCCAAAATACAATAGAATAGAATTAAAAGCAAAAATTAGAATGATCATTTTAAATTTCGTGAACTTTTTGTATTGTCAAAAAATAATACCTATTTTTATTTGTATTCTTATGTCAGTGAACAAAGTAGACCAAAAATTACCTGCCTTCATGGAATATATATTCTAGTAAGGGTGCTGGTAGTGCAGTGATTAAGTGCTTATTTGTTAACTGAAAGGCCAGCAGTTCCAACCCAACAGCCACTTTGCAAGACAGAGATATAGCAGTCTGCTTCCGTAAAGATTATACCCATGGAAATCTTATGGAGCAGTTCCATTCTTTCCTATATTGTCACTTCAAAACAAACCCAAACTCACTGCCATCGAGTCAATTCTAATTCATAACATCCCCACTGGGTTTCCAAAGCTGTAAATTTTTATGGAAACAGAATGCCTCATATTTCTTTCACTGAGCCAATTAGTCAGCAGCCAAATGCCTTAAACACTATATATACCACCGGAGCTCCTTACAGGGTCACTATGAGTCAGAATTGACTCAGCAACTAAGAATAAATGTAGCCTGTTAAGATATTTTTTCAAAGTAAATTATATATATTTTAAAGCATGATAAAAGCCAAAAAACCAAACTCACTGCCATTGGGTCAATTCTGACTCATAGTGATCTCTATTGGATTTCTGAGGCTGTAAATCTTTATGGAAATAGATTGCCCAACCTTCCTTCTGAGGAGTGGCTGGAGGGTTTGAACTGCCAACCTTCTGGTTAGCAGTCAAATGCCTTAGGCACTACACTATCAGAGCTCCTTAAAGCATAGTAAGTGCTCTGGAAAAAAAAAAAAAAAGAACAGAGTAAGAAAGAGGGACTGTGAGTTTTGGGGAGTAGACTGCAATGCTAAAGGAGAGGTCATTATAGGTCTCATTGAAAGAGTAATGTATTGATTTCCTAAGGCTATTGTAACAAAGAGTCACAAATTTGGTGGTTTATAAGAACAGAAACTATCTTACAGTTCTGGAGGCTGAAAGCCTGAGATCAGGGTGTCAATCATGTTGATTCATTCTGAGGCTTTGAGAAAGAACCTTCTTTATTCCATGCCTCTCTCCCAGTTTATGGTAGCTCCAGGTGTTCCTTGGCTTGCAGTTGCAGTGTCAAGTGCTGTCTTTCCTCTGTATCCCTGTCTCTGTAAATTTTCTCCTCTTCTATAAGGAAATCAGTCACATAGGATGAGGCTTACTCCAGTGTGACCTCACTTCACCTACCTGATAATACCTTCAAAGGCTCTATTTTCAAATAGGGTCAAATTTATAGAGATTAGGAATTCAGTGTATCTTTTTGTAAGATAGGATCCAATCCATAAAAGGTAACATTTTAATAAATATTTGCAGAGTTGAGAGTTAGCCATGCAGACATCTTAGGGAAAACTGTTCTAGGCAGAGGAAGAGCCAATGCAAAGACTCTAGGACAGAAGCCTGCCCGGCATGCTCCAGGACCAGAAGGTCAATGTGCCTGGAACAAGGGGGCAAAGTAGAGAGCATTAGGTGATGAATTCAGAGATGCAACAGGGAACCTAATGATGCAGGGTCTTGTATGCTACTGAAAGGACCATTGCTTTTACTTTTAGAGGAAAGGGGACCTTTTGTAAGATTTTGAACAATCAAAATGACTTGGTGTGATTTACTTTTTAAAGGATTCTCTCTGGATGATGAGTGTAGAGCCCTTTCATTAAACTATCTATTGGTACACATAATAATTAAATCCAAAGGCCTGTACCAGGCCCTCATTCTATTTCACCTCTTCACACCACTAATCATACTTGAACATCATTTGGGGACTGGAAGGATACATACAACAAACTCAAACATCCAGGGTATTCAATGAGTATGCAATTAAGGGACCGTTTACAAAGGTATAGGCAGGAGCTCTGGTAGCATAGTGCCTAAGGCACTTGACTGCTAACCAGAAGGATGGCAGTTCAATCCACCAGCCACTCCTCAGAAGGAAGGTTGGGCAATCTACTTCTGTAGTGATACTGCCTCGGAAACCCAAGGAGGGGTGGACTCACTATGAGTCGAATCTGACTTGATGGCACATAACAATAACAGGTTAAGTCAAATTAACATAGAATTAACCCCTATGCTTGAAGGAACAAGATGAGTGGTGCTTATCAGAACCCAGAAATAATTTCTATAGCTTTATGAGAGGATATCCGATAGAGTCACATTCCTACATAGAGTAATGCAAACAACCTACAGCAACATGCAGGAAAACTCTTATTTTGAAAACACAAATTGTTCCAATGAGATTGATATATTAGGGAACATCTAGAGCATAACCAAATTTGATGTTTATTTACATGCAATTTCATCCATAACAAATACTAGGTGAATGTAGAAAACTACATCTAGATGAACCACAATTTATAGAAATACACAAAACATGTATAAGCACTTACCTCAAACTTCTGCCAGTTACCTCAGTCCTGTCTGGTGAGCCAGTGCATCCATATCTGGTGATACAACTCTCTTTCTGATTTCAGATAATTCTCCTTCCATCATCTCACAATGACTTACAAACTGCAACTCTTCTACTGTCCACTTCCATAAGCATACTTCAGATCTTTTTTTCAATATTACAATAAAGTGTCATACTTATGGTGATATTTACATTACCATTTAAGTCTGTGATAATGTTTTTATAAGGTTCTTTTTTTGTGTGTTTTAATGTGTCACTGACAAAGATTTTGAGTGCTGTGCCTCTAATCCCATTTTCCCCATAGCCCTGTGGTTTTAATGGCATGATTTTGTACAGTGTGGTGATTTTTAGGAATGTGTATATCTCATTAAGGGAGCTCTGGTAGCGTAGTGCCTAAGGCACTTGACTGCTAACCAGAAGGCTGGTGGTTCAAACCCACCAGCTACTCCTCAGAAGGAAGATGGGGCAATCTACTTCCATAGTAATACTGCCTCGGAAAACCAAGGAGGGGTCGCTATGAGTCGGGTCCAACTCAACAGCACATAACAACAACACAAATGTCTCATTATAGCAAAACTGACTGTGCACCTACAGACCTCACTCACTTCCCTCTTTCCAGCATCTGCTGATGCCTCTTACTGACCAAAACTAATAGGAAATCAGAGGAAAGAAGCCCTCCAATGCAGTCCATAAAGGTCAGCCTCCTGGGCCACAGTGCGAGGTGGAGAAGGGTAGAGGGTGGGTATGAAAAGGCACACTGAAAATATGTAGCACAGAAGCCTTTTTTAGTTTCAAAATCCTCTCCTTTGATATCTAATGTCTTGTTACACAATGTATTGTCCATGGATCAGCAGCTTCCACAGCTTCTGGGAATGTGTTAGAAATGCAGAATATTGAGCCTCACACAGAACTACTGAATCAGAGTTTGCATTTTAACAAGATTTCCCCAGGTGATTAATGTGCACATTTAAGTTTAAGAAGCTTTGTTCTTAAATCCATTATTTTGGCTCTTCTCCTACATTCTGTCTCCCTGGTCAGCACCTTGCTATATCCTTTGTTGAAGCCTCTTTTTCCTCCAATGCTATAAAGTTTTCAAAGTTGGGTGGTCCACAACTGGACCATAACCTGAAAGGAATTTCAATGGAAGAGTGAATTTTAACTTCAAAGAGATCATTTCCATCCTAGGAGTTAGCCCCAAGAATACAGCTCAAAAGTGAAGTAAGTTCTGTCACCAAGAAACCTGGTCAAAACAAGAAAATTTAAGCTTAACTAATTCATGGTGATTCAATAGTCAAATATTCTCTATCAGCTTACATAAAAAAAATATTAAACTAATCATAATTCTGAATTGACAGTTACAAATAGATTCTTAAAATTTTATTAAATAGTAAAGACTAAGAAATTAGGTTGGGTGCAATTTCTTCATTGGGCAAATTCAATAAATAGTTTGTCTTTGCACTTTATTTCAACACTGACCAACAGAAAATAATGTAATCTTCACATCAGCTCTCCTCCAAAATCTCCTCCAGAAATCTCCTTGTCACTCATTCTCAAGTCCTTAGATTTACAGTTGACTCATTTCTCTTTCTTTTATTTTAAATTTTGTAAATGATTTTAATTTTTTATTGTGATTTGGATATTTTACAAAGCAGATTTACTTTACACTCAACAGTTCTTACACTTTTTTTTTTTTTTTTCTGTGACACTGATTATAATTCCCTCAATATAACAGCTCTCTTCTCACTTCTTCTCTGTGGTTACCATTTCCCTGTGTCCTTCTTTCCTATGCATTACTGCCTCCCTAGCTTTCTCCCAGTGCAAATGCTGCCTTTCTGATCCCCCATGGTCGATTGTTCTAAGGAGTGCATCTTCATGCTGTGGTTGTTCCACTTGCAAGCCTGTCTGTCCATAGTTTGACTGAGAGTTAAGTCATAGGAATGAGTTCCATTCCAGGGACCATAATCTCAGGAGTTTGCCCAAGACTCTGTCTAATCAGTAATCCTGTTTGTGTTTTTGTTTGTTTGTTTGTTTGTTTGTTTTTATGTTTTGTGATTTTATTCCACATTTTTCTTCCACTCCATCCAGAATCTCCAATTTTGATCCTTTTTCAAGTGCTTGGTATTGGTAGTCAGAAACCATCTACTACTTCTGGTCTCAGGATCATGTAGGCTGAAGTTCTCATGGTCTGTTAGTCTTCACAATTCTTTGCTCCTCATGAGGAGGGACTAATATTTGCACCTTAGATAGCCACTCAGAAGCTTTTAAGACCCCAGTTGCTACTTGCCAAACTAGGATATGGAACGTTTTTGTGAAATATGTTGTGCCAATTGCTTGATGTCCCCTATGACCATGGTCTTGAGCCCACACACCCAGTGACACACTCCCTTGAGGTGCTCACTTCTGGCCAAAAAAGTTATCCTAACTTTATCCCCTGTTAGGTCAATAATGCCTGTGGACATTTTGCAAAACCTATGTATGGTTATGGGTATATTCCTATTCACCCACCCACATCTGAGCTTCTTGCTTGTCTACCAATCCATCCACCCATAAATTAGTGCTTTCTATTCCTGATAATAGGAGCTCTGATAGCGTAGTGCCTAAGGCATTTGACTGCTAACCAAAAGGCTGGCGGTTCAAACCCACCAGCCAAACCTCAGAAGGAAGACTAGGCAATCTACTTCCGTAGAGATACTGCCTCAGAAACCCACAGAAGGGTCACTATGACTCAGAACCTGCTTGATGACAGTGAGTTTTATTATTATTATTATTACTGATAATGCAGTATTGTGTGTCTAATTGTATTTACCTTTGTTGTTTGTACCTCTTGTGCACCTCTCTGTACCTTCCTTAACCTTAGTGATATTATGTTGCTCACACACTTTCATTGTATTGCCTTTCCCTCCACCCAAATCAACTTGTCTCTTAACTAGCCAGTAATTTTTCCTCTTCCCCTCCCATCCCTGGTAACCAAAAGAGAAAGTTTGTTTCCATGTATAAATCTTCCCTTAACTTTTTTATAATAGTAGATTCACAGAATATTTGTCCTTCTTTGATTGGCTTATTTCACACATTAAGTTCATCCATCTTATGAGGTGAGTCATGGATTCTCCATTATTCTTTAATATTGCTTAATATTCCATTGTATGCATGTACCATGGTTGTCCATTTATCTGTTGATGGATGCTTACATTGTTTCCATCTCTTTGCTAGTGTGAATAGTGTTACAATGAATATGGTTATGTATATATCTTTTTGTGTCCTAGATCTGACATCTTTAGGATATATTCCTAGTAGTGGGATTGCTGGATCAAATGGTAATTCTATTTGCAACTTTTTAAGGAAGCACCATATTGTTTTCCACAGTTATTGTACCATTTTACTGTCCCACCAGGAGTGTATGAGAGTTCCAGTTTCTCCACACCTTCACTAGCATTTGTTGATTTCTCTCTTGTTGAATGAACTTCAGTATTATTTCTGTGGTGAGATGATATTTTATTGTTATTTTGATTTGCATCTCTGTAATGGCTAATGCCTGTGAGCATTTCTTCATGTGTTGTTGGCTGCCTGAATATCTTCTTTCATGTCTGTTCATGTCCTTTGCCCATTTTTTAATTAGGTTGTTTGTCTTTTTTTATATAGAACTGTTGAAGTTTTCTTTAAAATTTAGAGATAAGTTGCTTGTCAAATATGTTGTTGCCAAATATTTTTTCTCAATCTATAGATTCTCTTTTAACTCTTTGGGAGAAAACTTTTGATATACCTAAGAACTTAATTTTTAGAAGTCCCAGTCATCTAGTTTTTTTCCTGCTGTTTGTGCATTTGGGGTTAAGCTTAATAGTTTGTTCATGCTGTAAATTAGGGCCCTAAATTTTGCCCCTATTTTATCTTTGATGAACTTCATACTTTTGGGTTTTCATTTAGGTCTTTGATTCATCTCAAGTTCATTTTTGTGTCTGGAGTCGGGTATGGACCTTGTTTCATTTTTCTGCAAATGGATATCCAGTTTAGCTAGCAACATTTGTGAAAGAGGTTGTCTTACCCATTTAATGGGTTTCAGCCCTTTGTTAAAGATCGGCTGTCCATTGGTGGATGGATGTATTTCTGGATTCTTAATTCTGTTCCAACAATGGTCTATGCGTCTATCATTGTACCAATACCAGGCTGTTTTGACTATTGCAGCTGTATAGAATGTTTTGAGATCAGGGAATGTGAGAACTCCTACTACGCTTTTCTTCTTCAGAAACACTTTGCTTATTCAAGCTCTCTTTCCTTTCCACATAAAATTAGTGACTAGTTTTTCCATGTCCTTAAAGAATGTTGATGCAATCTGGATCAGGATTGCTTTGAATCTATAAATTGTTTTGGGTGGTATTGACGTTTTCACAATGTTCAGTCTTCCTATCCATGAGCATGGCATGTTCTTCCACTTAAGTAGATTCATTTATAGTTTCTTGTAGCTTCTTGTAGGTCTTTTTTTATCTCTGGTAAGATTTATTCCTAAGTATTTTATGCTTTTGGTAGCCATTGTAGATGGTATTGTTTTCCTTCTTTCCTTTTCAGAGATCTCTTTATTGATATAGAGGAATTCACTCATTTTTGTATGTTAATCTTCTATCCTGCACTTTGCCAAATCTTTCAATTAGTTCCAGTGGTTTTCTTGCCGAGTTTCTTGCTTTTTCTATGTATAGGATCATGGCATCTGCATATAGTGATAGTTTTACTTCTTTGCCAATTTGGATGTATTTTAATTCTTTTACTTACCTTATTGCCCTGTCTAGGACTGCCAAACAATGTTGAGTAAAAATGGTTGTAGAGGGCATCCTTGTCTGCCTCCCATTTGCAAGGGAAATGCTCTAAGTCTCTCTATATTGAGAATATGTTGGCTGTTGTTTTTGTTTTGTTTTGTTTTGTTTGTGTGTTTGTTTCTGTAAATGCTATTTATTATGTTGAGAAATTTCCCTTCTATTCCTATTTTTTCAAGAGTTTTTATCAGGAATGGGTGTTGGATTTTATCAAATGCCTTTTTTTGCATCAATTGATATGATCATGTGGTTCTCTTCCTTTGTTTTATTTATGTGGTGGATGACATTGATTGTTTTTTCTAATGTTGAGCTATGCTTACATACCTGGTATGAATCCCACTTGGTCATGGGATATTATTATTTTTAATACAGTATTGGGTTCTATTGGCTAGTATTTTCACAGAGATGTTTGTGTCTATATTCATGAAGGATATTTGTCTATAGTTTTCCTTTTTAGTGGTGTCTTTACCTGGTTTTGGTATCAGGGTTATTTTTGCTTAGAAGAATAAATTTGGGAGTACGCCCACCTTTTCTATGTTATGGATGTTTGAATAGGATAGGTGTCAGCTCTTCTGTGAATATTTGAAAGAATTCCCCAGTGAGGCGGTCTGGGCCAGGATGTGTGTGTGTGTGTGTGTGTGTGTGTGTGTGTGTCGGGGGTGGTGGTTGATTACCTGCTCAATTTCTTCCTCTGTTGATGGAGCTGTTCACATTTCTACCTCAGGTTATACTGGTTAGGTAGGTCTTGTGTTTCTAGAAATTTGTCTGTTTCTTCTAGGTTTTTAGTTTGCTGGAGTGGAGTTCTTCATGTACTCTGTTATTATCCTTCTTATTTCATTTGACTCTGTTGGGATGTCACCCAATTTATTTATTATTTGTTTTATTTGCATCTTCTTTCTTTTCCTTAATTAAATTTGCCAGTTGTATGTTGATTTTGTTCAATTTCTCGAAGAACGAACTTCTAGTCTGGTTTATTTTTTCTGTCATTTTTCTGTTTTCTGCTTTGTTTATTTCTGCTCTGTTTATTTTTTATTTCCTTTTTCTGGAGCCTGTAGGCTCCTTTTGTTCCTCTTCTAATAATTGTTGGAGTTGTTGGGTTAAGGTGTTGATTTTGATTATTTCTTCCTTTTTGGTGCGTACATTTATTGCTATAAATCGACCTCTGGGTATGGCTTTTGCTGTATCCCAAAGATTTTTGTATTTTGTATGTTCATTCTTGTTTCTAGAGGTTTTTTTTTTTTTTTTTAATTTCACACTTTATTTCTTCTGTTACCCTGTGGTTCTTACCAAACCAAACCAAACTCACTGCTGTCAAGTCAGATCTGACTCACAGGAACCCCTCCTTGGGTTTCTGAGGTGGTATCACCACGAAAGTAGATTGCCCAATCTTCCTTCTGGTTAGCAGTCAAATGCTTTAGGCACTTGGTAGTCCTATTATTGATTTCTAATTTTATAGTTTTGGTGCTATTTTAATGTTTTTAAATTATTGAGGCTTGTTTTATGGTCTAACATGTGATCTATTCTGGAGAATGATCATGTGCACTGGAAAATAATGTATATTGTGTTTTTGTTGGGTGGAATGTTCTGTACACATCTGTAAGATCAATTTAGTTGATTGCTTTGTAGAGATCTTCTGTGTCTTTGTTCAATTTCTCTCTAGTTGGTCTGCCCTTTATCAAAAGTGGTGTATTAAAGTCTCCTGTTATTATTGCAGAAATCTATTTTTCCAATTCAGATATTTGCTTTATGTATTTTGGAAATCTTTCATTGGGTACTTAGATATTTGTTATGGTTATGTTCTCTTGGTCAAATTGACCCTTTAGTGTGATATAATGCCCATCCTTGTCCCTTATGCTGGTTTTCACCTAGAAGTCTATTTTAT
>NW_006921789.1:4548213-4548833 GCF_000298275.1 Orycteropus afer afer
ATTCTTTTGTATTTATTATTGTGATGTTCATGATTTCTTTGTTCCAAATATTTTTCTGTGCTGAGTTCATTTTGTTATCATGTTTTCTTTCCCTCTTCTTCATTGCTCCAAACACCGCCTCTACAGCCTAGCAATCTGCAGCAACCCACACTAAACAGGGAGATCCTATCACAGCCAAAACAAAGAACCACAGTGGGTAACTTAAAACAACAGAAATTAATTTTCTCATAGTTCTGGAGAATATAAATAAAAAAATCAATGTATTGACAGGGTTGGTTCCTTCTGGAAAATCTGAGGGAGACTATGTTCTTTGCCTCTTTCTTGGCTTCTGGTGGATGCTGACAATCCGTGGCATTCTGTACACTGTAGATACATTGTTCCAACTATGACTCCATCTTCACATAACTGTCTTCTTCTGTGTCTTCACATGGTGTTACCTCTGTGTATCTTTGTCTAACTTTCCTTATGAGAACAGGACCCACCTTAACCAAGTAATCCTGTATCCTAATTTGATTACATTTGTAAGACACTATCCTTAAGGTCTTATTCCCTCATACTAGGAGTTGAAACTGCAGCATATTATTTTGGGGAACACAATTCAGCCCATAACAATTAGAGAA
>NW_006921789.1:4549153-4567131 GCF_000298275.1 Orycteropus afer afer
GTCTGGAAGCCACAGGAGTGGGTTAAATTCCAGAACCTGAAGTGCAGCAAGGGGGCATAGTCTCAGTGGTTCCATCAGGCTCTATCAGACCAGCACTGGTCCCTTTTTTTTTTTTTTTTAATTTTAATGATTTTGAGTTTTTTTCCACATTGTTCTCCCACTCTATCCAAATTCTCTGGATAGATCCCCCTCTGAGTCACTGACAATGGTAGTAAGCCAGCATCTAGTTATTCTGTTCTCAGAGTGGTAGAGGCTGAGGATGGTGTACCAGGCTCTTGGACTAATTGTTTCCATGTATGTTTGGTTTTCTTCATTCTTCCTTGCTCTGGATGAGGAGAGACTCATTGTTGCATCCACATAGCCACTTGCAAGCTTTTAAGATCCCAGTTGGTACTTACTAAAGTAGGATGTGGAACAATGTTTTGTGTAATATGTTATGCTAATTGAGCTTGATGTCCTCTGGGACTATGGTTCCAAGCCCACAGGTCCAACTACTTCCTTCTGGGTAGCAGGCTGTGGCCAAGAAGTAACCACAATCTTGTTCCTTGTCAGCTCTTCTATATACCTGGAAATCCTCACAGAACATACAAATAGACTTGTAGAATCATTATCTACCAATCTTATACACGGTCATGGACACACTCCCCCCTGCATATTGTTGTTGTTATGTGCCACTGAGTTGGACCCGACTCATAGCGACCCCTCCTTGAGTTTCCAAGATAGTATCACTATGGAAGTACATTGCCCAACTTTCCTTCCAAAGAGTGGCTGGTGGGTTTGAACCGCTAGCCTTCTGGTTAGCAGTCAAGAGCCTTAGGCACTATGCTACCACAGCTCCTTCCCCCCTGCATAGACATACCTAATAGTTCCGCCTATCTACCCATCAATACATGTGTATATCCATGTTTGCCTTCACTGACAACACAGTACTGTACGTGCAAAAGGGTTCATCTTTGTTGTCTGTACCTTCCACATGCCTCTTTATGTCTTCTTCAATACCAGGTGTTGATCACCCACATTTGTCACATTGCCCTTCTCTTCACCCAAATCAGTACTTGTGTCTACCTATCTAACAGTGTTCCCTCTCCTTCCCTCCCACCCATGGTAAACAATAAAGAAAAGTTCCTTCCACGTATAAACCTTTTCTTAACTTTTTACAGTAATGGGCTAATACAATATTTGTCCTTCTGTGATTGCCTTATTTCACTCAGCATAATATCCTCCAAGTTCATCTACATTGTGCGTTGTTTTTCAGATTCTACATTATTCTTTATGGTTGCATATCATTCCATTGTGTATATGTACCATAGTTTGGTTATCCTTTCTTCTGTTGTTGGGTATCTAGGTTGTTTCCATCTTTTGGCTATTATAAATAGTGCTGCAACAAACATGGGTGTGCATTTATCTGTTCTTGTCCTGGCTCTCACTTCTTTAGGATATATTTGACTGCTAACCAGAAGGCTGGAAGTTCAAGCACACTAGCCACTCCTCAGAAGGAAGATTGGGCAATCTACTTCCGTAGTGATATCACCTTGGAAACCCAAAGAAGGGTCACCATGAGTCAGATCTGACACAATAGCAGTGAGTTTACCTAGTAATGGAATGGCTGGGTCAAATGGTATTTCTAATTACAACGTTTTGAGGAATCACCATACTGCTTTCCACAATGGTTGTATCATTTTACAGTCCCATAAGCAGTGTGTGAGCCCCAATCTCTCCACATCCTCGTCAACATTTGTTATTTTCTGTCTTGTTGAACTTTGCTACTAGTGCTGGGGCAAGATGGTATATCATTGTTGCTTTGATTTGCATCTCTCTAATGGTGAATGACTGGGAGTATTTCTTCATGTGTTTGCTGGCTGCCTGAATATCCTCTTTAGTGAAGTGTCTATTCATGTCTTCTGCCCATTTTTTAATTGGATTATTTGTCTTTTTGTTGTGGAGGTGTTGGAGTTTTCTATAAATTCTAGAGATATGTCCCTTGTCAGATATGTCATGGCCAAATTTTTTTTTTTTTTTTTTTCCAATCTGTAGGTTCTCTTTTGGCTCTTTTGGAGAAGTCTTTGGAAGCACATAAAAATTTAATTTTTAGAAGATCCCATTCATCCAGTTTATCTTTTGCTGTTTGTGCATTTTATGTTATGGTTGACAGTCTATTTATGCCACATATTAGGGCCCCTAAATCTGCCTTTAGTTTTTCTTTGAGGAGTTTTAGGTTTCACATTTAAATTTTTGATCCTGTGGAGTTAGTTTTTTTGTATGGTGCGAGGAACAGATCTTGTTTAGTTTTTCTGCAAATGGATCTCCAGTTTTTCCAGCATCATGTACTAAACAATCTTTTCCCCTACTTAATGGATTTCAGCCCTTTGTCAAAGATCAGCTGACCATAGGTTGATGGATCTATTTCTGGGTTCTCAATCCTATTTCATCAGTCTATGTGTCTGTCATTGTAACAATTCCAGGCAGTTTTTACTACTGCAGAGTAAGACCTCCTTCTTAGTTCTTCTTTAATAGTACTTTGCTTATCCAAGGTCTCTTTCCTTTCCGTATAAAGTTAGTGATTGTTTTTCCATATCCTTAAAGAATGTTGATGTGATCTGGATTGGGATTGCATTAATATATAGATTGCTTTGGGTAGAATTTATATTTTCACAATGTTCAATCTTCCTATCCACGAGCATGGTATGTTTGTCCATTTATGTAGATCTCTTATGGTCTCTTGAAGTAGTCTTTTAGAGTTTTCTTTCTACAGGTCTTTTGTGTCCTCAGATTTATTTCCAAGTATTTAATTTCTTTGGTAGCTATTATAAATGGTATTGATTTCCTTATTTCTTCTTCAGCTATCTCTTTGCTGGTGTAGAGGAATCCAACTGAGTTTTGGATGTTGATCTTGTATCCTGCCACCATACTAAATCTCTCAATTAGTTCCAGTGGATTTTTGACTGAGTGTCTTGGGTTTTCTAGGTATAGGAGCATATCATCAGCAAATAGGAATAGTTTGGCATCTTCCTTACTAATTTGGATGCCTTCGATTTCCCTTTCTTGCCTTATTGCCTTGGTTAGTACTTCCAGTACAATGTTGAATAGAAGTGGTGATAAAGGGCATCCTTGTCTGGTTCCTGTTCACAAGGGGAATGATCTCAGTCTCTCTCCAGTGAGCATAATGTTGGCTGTTGGTTTTGCGTAGATACCCTTTATTATGTTGAGGAATGTCCCTTCTATTCCTACTTCGCTGAGAGTTTTGATCTGAAATGAGTGTTGGATTTTATCAAATGCCTTTTCTGCATCGATTGATATGAATGATAGTGTGGTCCTTTTCCTTTGTTTTATTTTTGTGGTAAATGATGTTGGTTGCTTTTCTAATGTTGAACCATCCTTGCATACCTGATATGAACCCCACTTGGTCATAATGAATGATTTTCTTGATATGTTATTGGAGTCCATTGGCTAGGATTTTGTTGACGATTTTTGCTTCTATATTCATGACGGCTATTGGTCTGTAGTTTTCCTTCTGAGTGATATCTTTGCCTGGTTTGGGTATCAAGGTTATGCTTGCTTCGTAAAATGAGTTAGGGAGGATTCCATCCTTTTCTATGTTTTGGAATAGTTTGAGTAGGACTGATGTCAGTTCTCTGAATGTTTGGTAGAATTCTCCAGTGAAACCCTCTGGGCCAGGAGGATTTTGTTGGTAATTTTTTTTTTTTTTTAAAAGATCTGTTCGATTTATTTTTGGGTTATGGATCTGTTCAACTTTTCCACATTAGTCTGTGTAAGTTTAGGTAAGCGGTGTGTTTCTAGAAATATGTCCATTTCTTCCAGATTTCCAAATTTGTTGGAGTATAGTTCCTCATAGTATCATGATATTATCCTTTTTATTTTAGTTAGTTCTGTTGTGATATCACCCATTTCATTTGTCATTCATGTTACTTACATCCTCTTTTTCTTTGTTAAATTTGCCAGTCATTTGCCAATTTTATTGATCTTTTCAAAAAGCCAACTTCTAGTCCTGTTGATTTTTTTTCTTTTGTCTTTCTATTTTTTGTTTCACTGATTTCTGCTCAAATCTTCATTGTTTCCTTTCTTCTGGTGACTGTAGACTTTTTTTGCTGCTCTTTTTTCTAATTGTTGGAGATGTTGTTTTAAAGTGTTGATTTTGGCTCTTTCTTCTTTTTTGATGTGTGTATTTATTGCTATAAATTGGCCTCTGATCACTGATTTTGCTGTGTCCCAAAGATTTTGGTATGTTGTGTTTTCATTCTCAGTTGATTCAAGGAATTTTTGAATTCCTTTTTTTATTTCTTCTCTTACCCAGTTGTTTTTGAGGTGAGTGTTATTCAGAATGTTTCCACGTGTTTGCTCTTTTTCAGTTGATCTTCTTATTGTTGATTTCTAATTTGATAACATTGTGATGTGAGAAGATGCTTTGCAGTATTTTAATGTTTTAAAATTGACTAAGGCTTGCTTTATGGCCTAACATATGGTCTATCATGAAGAATGTTCCACTGGCACTGGAAAAAAATGTATATTGTGCTGTTGTTGGGTGAAGTACTTTGTAGATATCTATAAGGTTAAGTTGGTGTATTGTATTATTTAGCTTTTCTGTGTCTTTGTTGAGCTTCTTTCCAGTTGTTCTATTTTGCATTGAAAGTGGTGTATTAAAGTCTCCCACTATGACTGTGGAGTCATCTTTTTGTCTTTTCAATTGTGTTAAAGTGTGATTTATGTATTTTGGGGCTCTTTCATTTGGTCCACAGATATTTATTACAGTTATATCTTCTTGATGAATTGATCTTTTGATCATTATATAATGTCCTTCCTTGTCTCTTATTGTGGTTTTTGTCTTAAGGTCAATTTGATCAGAAATTAATTTCGTCACTCCCTCTCCTTTTTCGTTGCCATTTCCTTGATAGATCTTTTTCCAACCTTTGACTTTTAGTCTATTTTTGTCTTTGTCTCTAATGTGCATTTCTTGTAGACAGCATATTTATGGGTTATGTTTACTTATCCAGTCTGCAACTCTCTGTCTCTTAAGTGGTACATTTAATCCATTGATATTCAGTGTAATTATCAACAAATATGAATTTGTTGTTGCCATTTTGTTATGTGTTTTTTTCATGGTGTCCCTGGTTTCTTTGCTTCATATTATATTCTTTATTGAGATCATTACATTTATGAATCATGTTATCATTTCCTTTGTTGCTATTGTTTTAGTATTTGCTAAATATTTGCACTTGTCCTCTTTTTTGTTGTGATGTGAAGATTTATCACTTTTCTTTGACATTACCTTATGATTTATAATTTTCTCCTCAAGTTTAAAATAGTCCATTCTATCTTGCAATTCTTTTGACTTCCTCACCATTTAGAAATTCTCTAACTATACCGTTTTTTCCCTCTTTTTAGTTTATAGTTGTCCTCATTTGCCAATTGATGTCTCTGGTTCTCTGTTTATAATCTTGTAAGCTTATTTTACTTTGGATATATCCATAGCTGTATTGGTTTCTGGGCTAGGTTATCTTGTTATTAATGGTCAGTTGTTTTTTGTTATTATTGGTTCTCTGTTTAAAGGACTCCCTTTAGTATCTCTTGTAAGGTTGGTCTGGTTTTAACAAATTCCCTTAATTTCTGCTTATCTCGAAATCTGCTAATTTCACCATCATATTTGAGGAACAATTTTTCCAGGTATATAATTCTTGGTTGGAAATTTTTCCCTTATAGGGTTTTATATATACTATCCCATTGCCTTCTCACTTGCATTGTTTCTGCAGAGAAATCAGAGCTTATTCTTATTGGTTGTCCTTTGTAAGTAACTTTTCATTTTTTCCATGCTGCTTTCCAGACTCTTTGTCTTTGATTTTGATGAGTTTAATGATGACATGTCTTGGTGATTTTCTTTTGGAGTCTAACCTGTTTAGGGTTCGTTGGACTTCCTGAATGGATATATTCTCATCTTTCATCATATCAGGGAAGTTCTCTTCCAATAAATCTAGAACAATTTTCTCAGTGGTTTTCTTTTTCTCTTCCTGTTCTGGAATTCCAGTTATACATAGGTTATTCCTTTTGGTGGTATCCCACAGGAACCTTAGGCTTTCTTCATTTTGTTTTGGTCTTTTTTCTGATTGATCCTTTTCCAAAGAAGTATTGAGCTATTTGTCTTCAATCTCATGATTCTTTCTTCCCTTGATTCAGTTCTACTCCTTTGTCCTTTCAATGTGTTAATCAATTTCTGAAAATTTAGCATCAATCTTCTAAGTTTCTATCTTTAGATTTTGTATAATTTCTAATTTTTCATTTATATTGTCATTTTATTCTTGATTTTTTTCCTAAATTGTTCTAGGGTTTTGTCTGTGTTTTCCTTAATTTTGTCATTGTTTTCTTTGATCTGTCTCTCAATCCTTTGAAGATACTTAAGAATACATCTTTTGAATTCCTTCTCAGGGAGTTCCATCTTTCTTCTTCAGGAATGTGTTCTGGGTCTGTTGTATCCTGTTCCCTTCTTTCTACCACTTTATCTTGCTTCTTTGTGTAGACTGTGATGGTCTGTTGTCTCTGAAACATTGTGACATTGTTGCATTTTGATCTCAGTTAACTGTTTGTGAAGAGCAGCTAAGGGTGAATCAGGCTCTTCTTGGTGGTTGTTTATCATTGGCCAGTTGGTAGAGAAGGAAGTGGTGGCTCTCACTAAGTAAGTGGAACTGCAGGAGGTACAGGTGTAGTTGCATCATATGGGCACTATTGCTGTCTCCCACACAGTTAGACAAAAACAATAAAAAAGCCATCAGAAAAACTAAAAGCAAGCAGACAAAAAACACACCATATAAACATACAGGAACAATCACCAAAAAAAGAAAATAAAAGAAAGAACAATATCTGGGTAGATGGCAATAAGAGAAAAAAAAGGTAGAGTTGGAGAATAATGAGGGAAAAAAATGTGAAAAAATTCAAAAAGAAAAACAAGGAATGGGATTAACCACAAGAAAGAAAAAAAAAAAAAAAAAATGGGAACCAGGAATAGGAAAGGGAGAAAAAGCTGAAAACTAGAATCTGGGAAGGGAATAATAAAGAATAATTTTTTTAAAAGAAAAAAAAAGAGTAATAATAATTTTAGTACAGACAAAAACAAACAAACCCAAAAAAAAGGAAAAAAAAAATATGGGCAAGGCGGGACAAGGCACCCAGGCTGCGTCCAAGCACAGAGACTGGGAGAGAATTCCTGCTACCCCAGAAGGTGGGTAGGAAAGAGGGATAGCCACACCTCCATTCACCAAGAAGGTGTGGTGTATAACAAAAACAAGGGGAATATCAAACCTTTCCAGTCATTCGTGTCCTGAATGTCTTTGTGGTTCCCAGCAAGTGGATCCTATTCTTAGGTCCCTGGAATCTGGGAGAATGCTGTCACTTTTTATGTCCAAAATGATCGAACTACTTGTAAACATTCAAAATGGCTGGACCCTCCAGATAGGTGTAAGTCCACAGCTCAGACTATGTTCTTCTTTGCTGCTTCCCCTGTTGTTCACCAGCCAGGAGTGCAGCCCTCAACGTAGCTCCTGGCTAATAGGGTCTATTTTTAAGTTAATTCTTAGGATCTAACACCATGCAGCAATATCGAAGCTGTCCATGCAGTCAAGATCACTGACAGTCCACAGCTGTGTATGTGTCCTTTTTTGGTGTTTTCATGCAGGTTCTTCTACTAGTTGGAGTTCAGTCCACTTCTGTATCCTTCCCTTCAAAGCTCAGGGCTCCAGAATTATCTTCTGTATCTGGGTTAATTGATTCCCTTTTACTTTGTTGAAGAGGGCTGTGCAGTCTGTCTGCCTATTCCACCATCTTACTGGAATTCTGTTTTTGCTAATTTTTAAGAAAATCTTATATAATATTTACTATGAGCCACACTGGGAGCTCTGGTGGTGTAGTGCCTAAGACATTTGACTGCAAACCAGAAGGCCACTGGTTGAAATTCACAAGCCACTCCTCAGAAAGAAGATAGCGCAATCTACTTCCATAGAGATACTACCTCAGAAATCCAAGGGCAGCTTGCTATGAGTTGGGATTGACTGCATGGCAGTGAGTTTGGTTTGGTTTTTGGTATGACCCAGACACTGTTCTAAGAATTTTAAAAATATTAACTATATTAATCATAAGAATACTATGAGCTAGGTATTATTATCATAACCTCTTTACAAATGGGGGAATTAGGTACAGCTAGTTCATGGTAAAATTTCACACCCAGAATGTTTAGGCTTTAAATAATTACATTCTGATGATTTTCTTGTGAAAGAACTAAACAATGTTATGGTATATTTCATGTAAGATTATAAATTTAAATTATTCCTCTTTCTGTATATAAAGTCATTTTTCCATATATAGAATACCACATATAAGAAATATAAATTTGGCACTCAGAAACACAAAAACATTTTCATTTAATCTAGTGAATCACTGAGAAGTTGAATAGCATTCTGACTCTTGATAATTTGTGCTTGACTATTTGTTTTATCTTTTGGAGGCTTTTATCATTTTTTAAATTCCTCCAGTGTTCTGAAATTCCTTCAGTTGAGTCATTTTCATTGACTTTTCTAGACAATCAATATTCACTTTTAATCTAGATGATCATATCCTGCAAACTTGCAAAATTTTATTTTTTTATTATTTTTTTTATCCTATCCTATGTTTTCTTTAGAACTTCTATTATTTCTATTTTCAATCTTCCAAACTAATACTTTAACTTTCTTTGTTGTTTTCCATTTCTTTGTCCTTTAGTTCTACTTAGTGAGAGTACTCCTCAACATTATTTGCCAAACTTTCTACTGATGTTTAAAAAGTTTCTGGTATCATGATTTTTATTTCCAATAACTCTTTTGTGATCTTTTTTTGCATAACATCTTGTTCATTTTTTTTCAAGAATGCCTTGTACTTTGACTCTAATAATATTATATATTTTATGTTGTTCTTATGTTTGCCGTTTCCAGTGAGTAGTTTTTTCTTACTAGTTTTACATGTTAGAAGCTTTCCTAAATGTCTGCTTAACTTTGATTGTGTATTTTTACTTAATAACAAGACACCAAAAAAGCTGACTGATGTCTTAGTACTTATGGGTGAGAAGCATTGGTGACACAGTGGTTAAGCATTTGCTAGCTAACCAGAAAGTCAATATTTCAACTCACCAGCTTCTCCTGAGAAGAAAAATATGGCCATCTGCTTCCATAAAGATTACAGCCTTTGAAACCCTGTAAAAACTCAAAAAAACAAACTCACTGCAGACAGTTCTAATCTATCCTCAAAACTCAAACCCATGGATGGGAAAATGGTATCTTACCTGTAGCCCATACGTTAGTTCCCTCTAGCATCTTAGTGCCTGAAAAACTAGGTGCAGCAGTTTGAAGCAGGGATTCTGGCACTCTGAGCAGCTCATTAAGTTAGAGAATGCCAAACTCAGGGGAGCAGAAGTAGAAAAGAGGGAGAAGCACTGTAACTAGCTGGAAAGAATAAAAAATAGGGGAACCTGCCCTGCGGAGTACTGACCAACCAGCTAAACGGGCCATCGAAGGGATCCCTGGGGCAGTGGAGAGAATGCACTGGAGGACCTGAGGCCACTCCATGAATCTACCTCCAGCACCCACTTTTATCAGTGAACTTGAGACCACAGGGAGGAAGCAGAGACTCCTCCGGGTGCTGCTGAATTGGGAGCAGAGGGGCAAGCTCGCCACAAGTGGGTGGACCCTCAGACAATCTCACAGTGCAGGTAAGAGCAGCTAACACAGGTCAGCTTTTTGGCATGGAAGGGCCTGGAGTATGGGGTTTTTGAAGCTGTCTGAATCTGGCGGAAAGTGGTGGCCCACTAATCAGTGGGGTCTTTGATGAACATGAGCTGTGGGCCTGTGAGTAACAGTATGATGTCATCATTAGCAGCCTACTCAAAGCCCTGGGAATGGCTACTGGCACCTTGGAGCCTTTTATCTCTCTTTTCTTCCTCCTTTCCTTACCTCTCCCCTACCTCATCCAATAGAAAAACCACATTAAGCCACCACAACACCTGCTGACTCAAATCCTAAACCCCCTTCACAATGAACAGAGGCCTATATCCACATCCCACATGGTGATTCCATCATCACAAAGAAAACTGTAGAGCAACCCAGTGCATCTGAATTAATAACCAAAAAACATAAAATACACTAGCTCCACCTTTGCAAAAATATTAAATCATAAAATCAAGACAAAGCAAACCAATACATAACTAACAGTTAAAGACAACTTCAAAACGTCTAGGAAACAAAAAACAAACAAACAAAACAGAATAAGACAATAGAAATAAAATCCTGAACAATAGTCTCATTAAACATGAGGAAGAGGAAGCAATAGAATTATCCAAGAAGGAATTTAGAAAGTATGCTTATAAGACTCTACAGGAGCACAAGGAAACCCCAAACAGAATCAAGTAGAACACAGAGAGTACCCTGGAAGAACTCAGAAAAATGATTCAAGACAAAGGTCCAAAATCCATTAAATGGGAAAGAGGTAGCCTCTTTAACAAATGGTGCTAGCAAAATTGGATATCCCCTTGCAAAAAATGAAACAAGACCCATACCTCACCCCATACATAAAAACAAACTTAAGTTGGATCAAATACTTAAATGTAAAACCCAAAACTACAAAATTCATCAAGGTAAAATAGGGGAAAATATAGGAGCCCTAATTTATGGTATAAATACACTATTAAACATAATCTAGAATGCACAAGAGGTAGAAGAGAAGCTAGATCACTGGGACCTTTTAAAAATTAAGTTCTTATGCACATTGAAAGACTTCATCAAAAAGGTGAAAAGACAACCTACAGATTGGGAGAAAATATTTGCCTATGACATATCTGACAAAGGACGTACATCCAAAATCAGTAGAAAACTTCAAAACCTCAACACGAAAACTACAATCCAGTTCAAAATCCAGAAAAAAACAATCCAGTTCAAAAATGGGCAAGACATGAACAGACACTTCACTAAAGACAATATGCTGGCAACCAATGTACACATGAGGAATTGCTCTCAATCAGCCGACATTATACTGAGTGAAATAAGTCAATCACAGAAGGACTTTAGAGAGATGCAAATCAAAACAACAATGAGATATCATCTCACGCCAGCAATAATAACAAAGTTCAATAGGACAGAAAACAATAAATGCTGGTGAGGTTGTGGAAAAATTGGAGCTCTTATACACTGCTGGTGGAAGTGTAAAATGGTACAACCATTGTGGCAAATGGTAAGGTGTTTCCTTAAAAAACTGAAAACAGAAACATCATTTAACCCAGCAATTAAATTACTAGGAATATACCCTAAAGAAGTGAGAGGCAGGACACAAACAGATATATGCACATCTATGTTCATCTCAGCACAATTCACTATAGCAAAAAGATGGAAACAACCTAAATGGCCATCAACAGATGAATTGTTGTTGTTGTTGTTAGGTGCCATTGAGTCATCTCTGACTCAAAGCGACTTCATGTGCACCAGAATGAAACACTGCCCAGTCCTGTGCCAGCTTCACAATCCTTGCAATACCTGAGTCCATTGTTGCAGTGACTGTGTCAATCCATCTCATTGAGGACCTTCCCCTTTTTCGTTGTCTCTCCATTTTGCCAAGCATGATATCCTTCTCCAGAGAATGGTCCCTTCCTACATGACCAAAGTAGGTAAGATTAAGTTTGACCATTCTCACTTTCAACGAGCAGATGAATGGATAAGCAAATTATGGTACATTCACACAATGGAATACTATGCTAAATTAAAGAACAATGAAGGATACGTGAATCATCTCAATGTGGATGAGCCTGGCCGACATTATGCTGAGTGAAATAAGTCGGTCACTGAAGGACAAATGTTGTATGGACCCATTACTGTAAAAAGACAAGGAATGGTTTGCTTAAGGAAGGGAACTCACTTTGTAGGTTACTGGGGTGGGGAGGGAAGGGGACATTATAATTTTTGGCTAGTTGGGGGCCACACACTGAGGTGGGCAAGGGGAGGGATGGTATGGAAAGAATCTGTGACCACCATGATAACATTGGGGAAAGGGAGGACACCGAGTTGTGCATATAAGATATAGATGACAGAGTCTAATACTGGTGTGTCTACAATACTGCATTACTATTAACACCAAACACCAGGCTACAGATAAACACAGAAACATCTGAGAAAATCAGAGAGGTAAGTGAGCAGGATTATATTGAGGATAGATACAGCTGAGACTAATCTTGCACAGGTATCAGTAATACAAAATACCTGCAATCCTTACAGAAACAACACAAGACAGACATAGAGCAATCCCTCACAGACAGCCAGACACTGTGGAAGAGAGATCCAACAGATCTACTGACTCAGGATCATAGTACTAGGGGACACCAGACTCAATTGGCACATCAAAACATTTAAAAATCTTGTTCCACAACCTACATTGGTGAATAGTGACTAGGGTCTTAAAGCTTTTTGTTAGGCTGAAGCAAACCCAAGCCACCAACATTTCAGTTAGCAGCTTCCTCCGGTGTCAAGCCCTGATGAGACAGCCTGATAAGACAACGGAAGTAACAGAACCCGCCCAGACTGGAAAGTCCCATGCAGTGGCAAGCTTCCTCTTGTGAAGCCCCCTCATGCTAATTAAGTGCAGACCCATACTAACAGCTAATTGGACCCCACTATTTCCTTAGTGTCCCCACTTAGGTCCTCCACAAGACTATAAACCCTCCCCTCCCCAGCCAGTGAACCTCGCCCGGGCCCCTCTTGGGGGCCCGTAAACCTCCCCCAGAAACTCAGAATAAAAACTTCTCTTTAACCTCACTTTTGTGCGCCCTTTTCTCCTTACTGTGGCCTTACACTTTTGAGTGGCCATCTAAGATACAGCTAGTTATCTCCTATCATCAGGAATGAAGAAGAGTGCAAAAAACCAAGGCCATTTGGAAGCAGTCAACCCTAGGACATGATGGACCTCAAGACCAGAAGAACTAGATGGTACCCAGCTACCAATGCCAACCACTCGGGAAAGGATCAAAACTGCAGATCCTGGATAGAGTGAGAGGAAGAACATGGAACAAAAATCCAAAAACATAATAATGAACAGAATTACTGGTCAGATGGAGTCTGGTGGGACCCCCCAATACTTTGGCCCTGGGATATACTTTGGACCTGGAATAAAACTCACTCCCAGAGGCTGGCTCTCAGCCCAATAGCAAACAAGACACACATGCAGATGATTCAACCAAGGGTGACACATTCACATACTCTTTGGAGATGCATCCTTTGGAACAATTGACCACAGTGCACCAGATGGGCAATATTCGCACAGAGGAAATGCAGGATACACAGGAGTCCATAACTATGAGAGGCGCGGGGGAGGAGGGAAGGGTGTATTAGTAAGGGAGGGGAGGAGAGTGGGTTAGGGTTGGAGATGGTAATTGGGGAGTGAAACCAAATGTATACAAAATGTTGAATGTGAAACAAACTCTGCTCTGTAAATTTGTACCTAAAATACACACACACAAACTCCTCAAACTCACTGCTTTCAAGTCAATTTTGACTCCTAGCAATCCCTCCTTGGGTTTCTGAGGCAATATCTCTATGGAAATAGGTTGCCCAATCTTCCTTCCGAGGAGTGGATGGTGGGTTTGAATTGCCAGTCTTCTGGTTAGTCAAATTCCTTAGGCACTATGCCACCAGATTTTAGAAGTGACTCAACAACAATGGGTTTGGATTTTTGATACTTAGGGGCAGGCTTGGTGAATGGCAGACTACATGCAATGTAACATTATTTGATTGGACATTTTATTGGATGACCACTATAATTAGCACCCCTATGTTTTTCATTTTGCTATTTTTCTTCCCCAAGGAAAATCCTTTAAACCCTTGGAAGTATTGGGGAATGAAATGAGAATATAAGCATGTACACCACGAAAGGAATGGAAGCTGGGCAGTTTCATTTTTAATTAAGTAGATTTTTTTTGAATTCCTTTATTTTTAGTAAAGCACCAAAATTCTCATCTGGCCTAATATCAAAACATCCAGAGTCCTCCTTTTTCAAGCTATCCAGAGCAAAAATCTCCAGTCCACTGCCACTGATGAAGGGAAAATGATCACCTAGCTATGTTGGGAAACTAAATGTCTTTGGAAAAGAAAGCAATTCTTATATTGGAAAGACTAAAACTTCTACTTATCAGGGTGTTTTTTTTTCTATTACTATTATTATTTTTAAATTGTTATTTGGGTGAAAATTTACAGAGCAAATTGGTTTTCCATTCAACAATTGGTATACTTTTTTTTTGTGTGAACTTCATTGCAATTCCCACTATGTAACAGTAAGCTTCTCACTTCCTTCCTATGTTTACCACTTCCAAATGTCCTTCTCTTTCCTGTCCCTTCCTGTTTTGTTATCTTTATCCCTGGGCAAATGCTGCCCTTTTGATCTTATGTGGTTAATGGTTCTAATGAGGGAGTTATTGTTAACCTTACAGGCTTATCTATTATTTTTCTGAAAGTTGAGCTGTGGGGGTGAATTCAGTTCCAGGCTTCAAGGGGATCTAACAGCTATAATATGGGGTTTCCACCAGTCTCTATCAGACCAGTAAGCTTGATTTTTTTATGACTTTGAGTTTTGTTCCACATTTTTCTCACAATCTATCCGGGACCTCATATTATGATCCCTTTTATAGCAGTGAGCAATGGTAGCTGGACATTATCTAGTTCTTCTTATCATGGAGGCTGGGGTTCATGTGGTCCATTAGTCTTTGGGCTACTTTTTCCTTGTGTCCTTGATTTTCTTCACTCTTCTTTTCTCCGGATGGGGATAAATAAATCGTTGCACCTTAGATGTCCACCAACAATCTTTTAAGATCACGATTACTACTCGCCAAAATATGATGTACAACATTATCTTTGTGGACTATGTTTTGTCAGTTTCCTTTAGTGTTTCCGAACACTATGGTCCTGATCCCCCCTACCCAGGGTGGTTTTTAAACTGTGCAAACCACAGTGGCTGTGAACATATCATAGTTATTATCACTTTGTTGCTTTCTCTATTAGTATGTAAAATCATGGTGCTGTTATAAAGCACTATACCTTAGCATCTAACAAATACCTGGGACAGAATTCCCACTACATAAAAACTTTTAAAATGCTTTTTGATGAATGAAAGCTTACAAATTGAAATCAAAGTTCCTTTACCAATGTTTTTGCAGAGAATCCTTATCCTTAAATGCAGAGGATGGGGCGGGGGAGTTGGGGTGGAAATCAGCATATTTAAATGATAATAGTAGGGTCTTTAGAACCAAGAATTTTAGCTATAATCTAGTTTTATCATATATTGCTGTGTAAATCCCTTATCTATAACATAATGATAATGACAGTAATACCAGCTTCACTAGGTTGTGAGGAGAAGCAAGTAGTTGCCTTTTAGTAGGATTCTAAAAATGCTAGTGTCCTATCCTATAACCCTAGCCATGAACATGACAAAAGTTAAGTTTAACTTTCTGCTCCTATGCATGTGTGAAATATGAGTGTTCTGTCTTTTCTCTCCTCTGATTTGCCAAAGAGAGTCCTGGCTTTGTTTTGTTCTAGTCTCGAACTTCCCTAGCTCTCAAAAGTGTTTCTGCAGTTACCAGACTAATATTTTGGATTGCAGTACTATAGAATTGGAAGAAAAAGTCAAGGCATAGAAAAGAACACACTGCTGGTAGATTGTAGATGAGTGTAGTGGGAGTAACAGAGAAACTGGCCTCAGCAGTAGGGTCTGGAGGAGCAGGTGATAATGGGGACCAACTGCTTCAAGAGGAATTAAATTGAGAGGGGAAATCTATTTAGGGATAGGGAAGGAGAAACGTGGAGGGGGTGAAAAGCCATCAACGAGGAAGAGTCTTCTAACCTAGCCTGGACAATAGCAAATGTTTAAAAAGTGCTAACAATAGATAACTTCAATAAATTTCACATATTCCTTATAACAACCCTATAAGGTAAGTACACTAGAAATGTGGGGTTTTGGAGAAGAAGAGACAATCTGAATTTTTTGTAAGTTTTTCTGTAAACTATGTCTCCCTTCTTGATGCTCTTCTAGAGAAATAAAGAATGCACTTTTGCTTAGACCGTGCTTCTTTGAGACAGCAATTACTTTATAATTGAATTCCATGGATTGAAGCTTCAAAACAATTATGTGTAATCACTTTTACAGAGATTTCTTCATCATTAGTATTAGCTATGCATACAATAGTCTCAAGCGATTGAGCACTTGACTACTAGCCAAAAGGTTGGAGTTTCAAACCCACTCAAAGATGTCTCAGAAGACAGACTTGGTGATTTACCTCCAAAAGGTCACAACCTTGAAAACCCTGTGGAGCAGTTCTTCTCTGAAACGTAGGGTTGCATAAATTGGAATCAACTTGACAGCAATTAACAATAATAACAACATGGGTGCAAGACAACCTCTCTTTGCCATCAAATATGAAAATTTCTTTATAGACATGAAAATGTCCAATTTTAAAAGCCCTAAAGATAAACACATCCATGACTCTCCCAGGTAAATTCCAAGGATTAATCCTTGGCCAGTTGCTTTGGAAGTTTCAAAGATTAAAGCATATGGAAAAGAGACTCCCACCAATGAGTTGGGAATATAATTTTTAAATTGAGTGGGAAAACTTTATACTTTAAATTGTAATTTAAATGTTATTTCAAATTATTACTTTTTAAAAAGCTATTAATAGAACAAAACTAGTTTCTATTTAATTTGTTTTATTGCATTTTATTTGATCCTGAAGAAGACAAACTTAACAATAAATTATAAATTTATTTCTTTTTTAAAAAAATTGTGCTTTGACCATAGTGCAATTAAGTGGATTTGCAATTAAGTACAGACTGCTGTAATGCTCCTTGGAAGTGAGAATGGCCAGATTTTTTCTCACTTGCTTTGGTCATGTTGCCAGAAGGGACCATTCCCTGGAGAAGGCTATCACGCTTGGTAAAGTGGAGGGTCAGCAAAAAAAGGGGAAAAGCCTCGGTGAGATGGATTGACACAGTGACTGCAGCTATGGGCCCAGATATATCAAAGATTGTGAGGCTGGCACAGGACTGGGCAGTGTTTTGTTTTGTTGCACATAGGGTCGCTATGAGTTGGAGCTGACTTGACAGTACCTAACAAGGAGCTCTGACAAGCATTTGACTGCTAACCAGAAGGCTGGTGGTTCAAACCCATCAGCTACTCCTTGGAAGGAAGGTTGGGCAATCTGCTTCTGTAGAGATACTGCCTTGGAAAACTCAAGGAGAGGTCCCAATGAGTTGGATCAGACTCAACGGCAGTAAGTTTGGTTTTTGGTTTTAACAACCACAGACATACCCTGAACATATTGTGAGTTAGGGACCAGACCACTGCAATAAGGCAATAAAGAGAGTCACATGAATTTTCTGGTAATAGAAAGAATGGTAATGTAAAGAATAATGTAAAATCCATACAACATGGATGATCTTGGAGGACATTATGCTGAGTGAAAGAAGCCAATCACAGAAGGACAAATATTGTATTAGTTCACTATTGTAAAAAGTCAAGGGAAGGTTAATCTATGGAAGGAAGTGTTCTTTGCTGGTTATCAGGGATGAGAGGGGAGGGGAGGGGAGGGAACACTGCTAGATAAGTAGAGACAAGTACTGATTCAGGTGAAGGAAAAGGCAATATACCAAAAGCGAGTGATCGATATAAAACCCTAAGGAAAAGAAAGACACAGAGAAGTGCACAAGAGGTACAGAAAATAAAGACAAATCCTTTTACATAAACAATACTGCATTGTCAGTGATAACAAACATTGATCTATGGGTAAATAAATGGATAGATGAGCTGAATGATCAGTTATGTCTAGGCAAAAGGGAATGGAGCAGATACAAGGTTGGTAGATGTATTTCTACATATGTATTAGTATATGCTGTAAGAACGTCTCTCTCTCTCTCTCTCTCTCTCTCTCT
>NW_006921789.1:4576166-4585751 GCF_000298275.1 Orycteropus afer afer
CGTGAGTCAGGAAAAGCCTCCAGCTTGACGTTTGATCCAAGAACTTTGGACTTGCCAGCTTCTATAAGTGTGTGAGCCATTTTCCTAAGATAAATTCCCTTTCTCTTTCTATATAAGCTTTATTGGTTTTCTCTAGAGTACCCAGTCTAACACAGTAATGCAGCAATTATTTTTTAATTATCTTCAGCAAAATTCACTTTCATGTGATATTAATGATATGGTTCAATAATTTCCACATTCTGTTTGATCATCCTTCTTTAGAATGGGTATATATATATATATATATATATATATATATATATATAGCTCTCTTCCAGTTGGTTGTCCAGGTAGTCATTGTCCACATTACTTTGCATACATAAGTAAGTGCCTCCAGTGCTGCATCTATTTCTTGAAACATCCCAATGTGTATTCCATTAATTCCTGGAGCCTTGTTTTCCACCAGTTCCTTCAGTGCAGCTTGGACTTATTGCTTCAGTATAACTGCCTCCTGAAATGGTTGATCACAGACCAATTTTATTTATTTATTTGGTACAGTGACTGTGTGTTCCTTCCATCTTCTTTTGATGCTTCCTACATCACTCAATATTTTGCTCATAGTATCCTTCCATATTTCACATCAAGAGTTGAATCTTTTCTTCAGTTCTTTCAGCTTACGACATGCTGAACTGTTCTTCTCTTTTGGTTTTCTAATTCCAGTTCTTTTAATATTCTGTTAACACTTTACTTTGTCTTCTCAAGCTGCCCTTTGAAATTTTCTGTTCAACTCTTTATTTCATCATTTCTTCCATTGGCTATAGCTACCCTTCATTCAAGAGAAAATTTAAGAGTCTCTTCTAACATCCATTTTGGTCTTCCTTTCCTGCCTTTTCAATGACCATGCTTTCTTTTTGTATGATGCTCTTGATGTCATCTCACAACTCATCTGATCTACTGTTCAATGTAGTGCTTAGAGTGGCAAATCTATTCTTCAGATGGACACTAAATTTAGGTGGGATCTAATCAAATTCAGAGCTCTAGTGATGTAGTGTTTAAGGCATTTGACTGCTAAACAGAAGGCTGATGGTTCAAACCCACTAGTCACTCCTTGGAAGGAAGACTGGCAATCTTCTTCTGTAGAGATATCACCTCAGAAACCCAAGGAGGGGTCACTATGAGTCTGAATTGACCAGACTGCAGTGAGTTTAGATTTTGAATCAAGGTCTTATTTTGGCTCTCGTAGACTTGTTTTAATTTTCTTCAGCTTCAATTTGAACTTGCATATGTGCAATTGATAGTCTTTTCCACAGACAGGTCCTGGCCTTGTTCTGACTGATTATGTTGCCTCTTTCCCATCACGTAGTTGATTTGATTCCTGTGTATTCCATGTGGCAAAGTCCACATGAATAGTCACCATTTATTTTGTTTAAAAATGGTTTTGCAATGAATAAGTCATTAGTCTTACAAAATTCTATCATGTGGTCTGTGAAGTAATTTCTATCACCAAGGCCATATTTTCCAATTAATGATGCTTCTTGGTTTCCAACTTTTGCATTCTAAACAGTAATAATTATCAATACCTGTTGATTGCAGACTGCAGAAATTGGTAAAAATCTTCAATTTCTTCATCTTTGGGTTTAGCAGTTACTGTGTAAATTTAAGTATTGGTAGTATTACTGGTCTTCCTTGTAGGCCTATGGATATTATCCTATCACTGACAGCAGCTGCGACCTTTGTTGTTGTTGTTGTTGTTGTTGTTATTGTTGCTGTAAAATTAAATATAACATTACTTTTGCCATTTTCCCTTTTTTCTAGTGTACAGCTTAGTGATATGAGTTACATTAGTCAAATTGTGTACCCTTAGTCAATGCCAGTTTTCTCTTACTATTGATAAGAATTCACTCCTCCTCAGAGAATGATTCCCTCTCTCCCTCCCCCTGCCCACTTCTGATAACTACTAATAACCATTGGTCTCTATATATTTGCTTATTTTTGTTATTTCATATAATATTTGGACTTTTATGATTGACTTATTTTACTCAGCATAATATTTTTAAGGTTCATCCATGTTGTAGCATGTAACAAGACTTCATTTTTCTTTATGGATGAGTGGTATTCTACTTATGTATGTTGATTCATTCATCTGGTGGTGGCCACTTTCATTGTTTCCATCTTCTTCTTATTGTGAATAGTGATACAATGAACACAATTACATATATCTGTTTGTGTTGCTACTTTTAGGTCCCTGGGGCATCAATCAAGGGGCTCTGGTAACACAAAAGTTAAGGGCTTTGCTGCTGACACAAAGTTCAGTGATTTGAACCCATCAGCCACTCCAGGAGAGAAAAGACCTGGTTATCTGCTACTGTAAAGATTCCAAACCAAACCCACTGCCATCTACTTGATTCCCATTCATTGCAACCCCCATAGAGTTTCCAAGGCTGTAAATCTTTAAAGAAGCAGACTGTCTCATCTTTCTTCTCCTGAACAGCTGGTGTATTCAATGACTGGTGTATTCAAACTGTCTACCTTTTGGTTAACAGCCCAATGCCTCAACCATAATGCAACAGACCCTATGGGACAGCTCTACTCTGCAATACAGTCACTGTGAGTAGATGTTGACTCAATGGCATGCAATAACCACAGCAACAACAGTATATATACCTAGGAGTAGAATTCTTGAGTTATAGGGTAGTTTTATTTCCAATATTTTGAGAAATCACATACCATTTTCCACAATGGTTGCACCATTTTACATTTCCATCAACAATGAATAAGTGTTTTGATCTCCTAACATCCTTGCCAACATTTGTTATTTTCTGTTTTTTTTGTCATTGTCAATCTTCTAGGGGTGAGGAGGTATCTTACTGTAGGCACAGTTTGCCTAGTTCTCTTTCTTTTCTTAAATTGAAGAGACATAAAGCCCTAGGAATTTTATGGGGACACTTATACTTCAAGTCCATGTATTATGTCATTATGTTTGGCTTTTAAGCATTTTTAATTTCCATTATCATTTCCAATGAAGCTGGACTATATGAGGAAGAATATGGCATCAAGATTGGAGGAAGAATCATTAACAACCTGTGATATGCTGATAACACAACTTTGCTTGCTGAAAGTGAGGATAACTTGAAATACTTACTGATGAAGATTGAAGAATAACAGTCTGCAGTATGGATTATATCTCAATATAAAGAAAACAAAAATCCTCACGACTGGACCTATAAGCAGCATCATGATAAATGGAGAAAAGACTGAATTGTCAAAAGACTTCCATTGCTTGTTTCTGCAATTGACACCAATGGAAACAGCAGTCAAGACATCAGAAGATGTATACCACTGAGTAAATCAGCTACAAAGGACCTCTTTCAGGTGCTGAAGAGCAAAGATGTCTCCTTGAGGACTAAGGTGTGCCTGACACAACCCATTGTATTTTCAATTGCCTCATATACATGTAAGAGCTGGGACAATGAATAAGGAAGACTGAAGGAGAATTGAAGCTTTTGAGTTGTGGGGCTGGTGAAGAATGCTGAGAGTACCATGGACTGCTAAAAGAACTAACAAATCTGTCCTGGAAGAAGTGCAGCAAGAATGCCCCTTGGAAGCGAGAATGGCCAGACTTCATCCACCTACCTTGGTCATGTTATCAGAAGGGACCATTCCCTGGAGAAGGATATCATGCTTGGTAAAGTGTTGGAGGGTCCATGAAAGAGGGGAAGGCCCTCAACGAGATGGACTGACACAGTGGTTGCGGCGATGCACTCAAGTATAGCAAGGATCATGGAGATAGCCCGGGACTGGGCAATGTTTCGTTCTGTTGTACAGAGGGTTTCTATGAGTCAGAGACAACTCGAGGGCACCTATCAACAACAACAACATTTCAAAGGCAAACTTATACTTCCTTACATCTTTAATATCACGTGTCTAAATAATTTTAATTCGTAAGAATAAAAATAACTCTTTTAATCTCACCATTTCAAGTTATTGAATAATAGTTTCAAGTTATTTTTCTACCAGTTGTTTTTTTCAAAATATTAACAAAAACAAAAGTGCAGATTTGCATAATGCTCAGAGTTCCAATCAGTTTCTCATATCTTCTCTCATTTTCTTTTTCCAAAGCTTTATGAAGTATGGAGGCTGATATTATTTTCCCTACTTTATAGATAATGAAACAGAGGTATAGAGAGTTTAATGTACTTGCCCAAGGGTATAGAGTTAATAAATGATAAAATGGAACTCCAACCCATGTCTTTTCTTTTCTGATCCACAAAATAAGAAATCGTGTGTGTTTTGTTAACCCTTACTTTCATTCTAACCAAGTTTTTAACCTTAGATTGAACCAGATGTTTATCTTTTATCATTGTGACTTACAGTATATTCTAGTGGTGAATAGCCAGACATTGGAGCTATGATTGCCTCAATTTCCTTATTTATGAAAAGCGAGATAATTATAAAATCTAACTCATGGGTTGTTGTGAGGATAAAATTAGTTAACCTAAGTAACAGAACCTGCTGCATGTTGTTGTTGTTGTTGCAGCAACAGAACCTGCTGCATAGTAAATACTAATCATAGCAATGTGATCTGGTGGAGGAACATTGATTTTAGAGGCAAATTTACCTAAGTCAGAATCTTGCCTGTGTATCATTTACTAGCTGTGCAATCCTAGGAGAGTTACTTCATCTTTCTGAACCTATAGAATAAGAAGAATGACCTAGTTTATGGATTATTTGGGGAATTAACAGATAATTTATGCAAAGCTCCAGGACAGTTCATACATAAGGTAAGTCATAACTGCTGCTGCTGTCTCTATTAGTCCTGGCCAGCATCACCACTTGTATTTGTTTTGTTCTGTTTTATTAAATTCTGTGATTCAGAATTTCACTCGATCAATCACTTCATTGATAAACGTTATTTGAGTACTTTGGATGTAGCAGTTCAACTAGATTTTTTTAAAAAAGGACTTGGCTTTTTTTCACCCATTTATTTTCTATCTTGCCCATTGAAAACAATAAGATACTTGGAGGGGGATCTATATAGTAGATCCTGGATAGAGTGGGAGAACAATGTGGAACAAAACTCAGAATCATTAATAGAAAAAAAGGGGGGGTACCAATGTTTGCTGGTTTGATAGAGCCTGGTGGAACCCCTGAGACTATGGCCCCTAGTTGCCCTTCAGGTCTAGAATTGAACTCACTATTCCTGTGGCTTCCAGCCCAATAAAAGAGAGGCATATGAGCTGAACATTTACATTAGGTAGATACACTCCTTGGAGATATCAATTATGGGAGAATACAGGAGCTGTGTATGCACAGTGCGACAGTTCAGGGCACAGGAGTGCATGGGAGGGAAGGACACAAGGAAGAGATAACTATGGGGAGGAAGAGGGAGGGAGCTGTTGTATTGTGGGAAACTGCAGTCAATGTCATGAGACAAAGTGTATAGGAGCTTCTGCATGAAAATGAATTTACTCTAAACTGTCACCCAAACACAGTAAAAATTTAAAAGAAAGAAAGAAAATGATAAGATCTTTTTTTCAGAAGCTTAGGGAAAACAAGCACTGAGAGCAGTGGTGCCTCTGGTGATTGAATTCTCCCCTTACATACTGGACACCCAGATTTGATGTCTAGACAACGTACTTTAAGCATCAACACCACTTGTCTGTCAGTGGAGACAGCATGTTGCTGTGATGATGAACAGGTTTCAGCAAAGCTTCCAGACTAAGACTAGGAAGAAAAGCATACAGATATACTAAAAATCATCCAGTGAAAACCTTATGGATCACAATGGTCAAAACCCATTGTGTCTGACGTTGCCATAAGTTGGAGGTGACTGAATAGCAGCTAATAACAAAACCAAGCCTAGTTATCAGTTCTATCCACAGGATTGCCAACATACTTGGCTCATGATTCTGTTAATAACACTTACTTAAAACCAAGAAAAACCAAACTGATACTTACTTACTTATGGCGAATTGAGACTTTTCTTTTTCACTTCTATCTCCTTGATATCAGAGGAGTCAGCACCCACTGCAGATAAAGAGAAGTTAAGTGGTACTGTGATCCAGTCACCAGTGGTTAGAGAACAATTCCATTCAGAATTTCAGTACCTGTGACGATGCTGGGAACTCAGAAAATCAAGGGTCAGTTACTAGAGGCAGCCTCTTACAAGATTACAAAGTCTACAGTCTGTAGAAGTTGGATCTTATCCAAGCAGGATAAAGAATGACAGAAGACATGATCTTAATTCATGTGTGTCAGGAACTAATGAATCAGGAATTTATGGAACACAGCTAAAATATAAGAAAATTCCTGGTTCATGGAAGAAAATTGAGACTGAAGAAATCCTCTGAGCTGGAATTCAGGTAGTATCTGATAAGATTTTTTATGCACCTGCTGAGAGCATTTCTAAAAACTGATGCGAAGAAGAGAATGACAAGGAGTCTCACTCGCTCTGGGATTCCCCTCAGTGAGCATCGCTGTTATCAGATGGAAGAGGCCCCTGAACCCTCTGGACACTCTTCAGGGTCCCTTGATTACAGCCAAATACTCCCTTAAAAAGTGCCTGCCCTCTGCTTATATCAATATACTTCAAGGTATCTGTGTTTTTTATTTACTCTTTCAACTCCTAAAACTACCAATCCAGGTTAAAATTTTCACATAGGATGCCTTCACCCATCTGTAATTCTTAATGTATTGTGTACTTCTGACTGTTCTCTGATTTCTGACCATCTTTCTTCACTTGGAATAGCTCCTTCACTTTCCTCTTGCTCCGTGACCCTTGCCTATCCCAAGAGTCCCACTTCCTGACCCTGCTCTCAAAACACCTGATCACAACAAAACACCAGAGCCTTCTGCTCTCCCTCACACACACCTGAGAAGTCATTCCTATTGGTCTAGTAATCGGATTCAAAACAGGAAAAAAGAGAAATAAGTACGACCAGTCTTATCTGATTTGATTGCCAACATGTGCACTCGGAAGGAAGCTCTTCCTTCTTTCCCCAAAAAGTATTCCAAATCATACTTTTAATAATGTTTTAATCTTTGTAAGGAGGTCAGTGTTGGGTTACATGGAATTGATGTAACAGGAAATTTTGACTGTTTTGAAGACTAGAACAGTTGACAATCTTCAACAGCATTTCTCACATTCTCTATGAGTTACAGTGTGCTTATTGATAGGGAATGATTCAAGTATCAAATCTTCAAATGTTTGCAGGGTTCAGAGATGTAGTTTATCCAAGTCTACAGATTTGGATTCATTTGAAGAATGATGTATTTTCTTTTACGTTGGAATTCACTATGCTTGTTCAATTTAGATCAATTTGAGGGCTTTTTTCCTTAGTGGACAAGGAAGGTAGGAGTTAATTGTAGTAGTTGATAATTCATCATTCTCTCTACTACATAATGATATTTTATCAATTTCCCAAGCCATGCTCTGGTCATTCTCTTGTTCAGTATCTCACTTCAAACATAGTTTTTTTGAGCCACCCTCATACTCCCCTCCCCCCCCTTTTTTTTTTTTTGCTTTAGAAACTATGTAAATCTCAGTGATTCTAGGTTTTATCCTTCCTTATTATTCTTCTAAGGAGTGCTGGTGCCAAAATGATTAAGGCATTCAGCTGTTAATCAAAAGGGTCAGTGGTTGGAATCCATTAGCTGCTCCACAGGAGAAAGATGAGGCAGTCTGCTTCCATCAAAATTTACAGCCTTGGAAACCCTATGGAACAGTTCTACTCTATTCTATAGGGTTACTGTAAGTTGGAATTGACTTGATGGCAGTGGGTTTGTGGTTGTTTTTGTTGTTGTTGTTTTGTTTTGTTTTCTATTCTAAGGAGCCATGGTAGCACAGTGGTTAAAGAATTCAGCTGCTAACCAGCAGATCTGTGTTTTGAACTCACCAGCCCTTTGCAGGAGAAAGATGTGGCAATCTGCTTCTGTAAGAGTCCAGTGGTAGAAACCCTATGGGGCAGTTCTACTCTGTTACACAGGGTCCCTCAGTCAAAGTCAACTTGAGGGCAGAGGGTCTGGTTTGTTATTCTTCTACACTTGGGTGCTCTTGGTATGGAGTCTCGCCTTTCTTATTTACAACACATCTTTCCAAATTAGTAATCTATGTGAGCACTTTCTGAGTAATCATTAACTGTTGACTGTTTTCTTCCTCAAGTGTTTAGTCACAAAAGACTACATTTGTAGACCTTTTTGTTTTTCTTGAATGATATTCTCTTCTTGGGCTATAAATAGAGGTGACAATATAATTTGTCACTCAGACCAGAACACTTTGGGAAACAAAAGAGTACATTATTAATATGTTTTCCAAAAGCACTGGAATGTTTTCCAAAAGCCCTGGAATAATAATTGACTTTAGTCATATTTTAATATTTTTGTAAACTCTCAGTCACATAAAAACTAAATGTGTACACTTATTTTTTAAATTTTTGTTATTATAAAGGTCGGGAGCTTTGGTGGCGTAGTGCCTAAGGCATTTGACTGCTAAACAGAAGGCTGGCAGTTCAAACCCACCAGTCACTCCTCAGAGGGAAGACTGAGCAATCTACTTCCCTACTGATATCACCTCGGAAACCCAAGGAGGGGTTGCTATGCATCAGATCCCACTCGATAGCAGTGAGTTTAAGTTATTATATAGGTATATTTGTCAAGGCAAGAGAATAAACATAATTTAACATTTTGTTAACTTGATGTATAGCTTTTAAATATTTAATGGTTACATATGTAATATAGAATTTTATGTATTTAATTATGGGATATGAGTATCATTTGGTTTCATTTAAGATAGCTTTGTCCCTGATTTAAAAAAATATTAATAGGAACTAGTTTATGTTCAAAAACCAAACCAAACTCACTGCTGTGGAGTTGGATCCAACTCATAGTGACCCTTCCTTGGGTTTCTGAGGCAGTATCACTACGGAAGTAGATTGTCCAATCTTCCTTCTGAAGAGTGGCTGGTGGGTTTGAACCTTCAGCCTTCTGGTTAGCAGTCACATGCCTTAGGCACTATGCCATTTGGTTATGATAATGGTATTGTACAAGAAAAATGTCCCTATTCTGTAGATACACTTACAGAATTATTTAGGAATTAACTAAATGCTTCAATATAAGGAATTCTTTGCATTTGTAAATCTGAAGTTCATTTTCTTGTTGACTGTCAGACATAGTTGTCCTCAGTTCCTCCATGCTGCCCTCATTCCTTTTCACATGAACTTCTCCATTTTTAAATTAGCAATGGTGCATCTAGTCCTTCTCACAGTTCATATCTCTCTGACTTTCCTTTCTGTCTCCAGCTGGAGAAAGCTCTGTGTTAGGTAGTAATGTTTGGATGTTCTCCTTGTTAGGTAGTAAAGTTTGGATGTGTAATAAAATACAGGTATACATAATTCATTAATTACATATTTATTACATAAAGCTTCTTTTTCTTGCTTTCCTTTCAACCAAAATGCTGATTTTTATCACTATAATTATAATTTACACATAATTTATATTCTTTTGATGAGAATGAATTAAATAATTAAAAGTGAATATAATTATTTTCAAATGTATACAAATATAAATATACCTTAAATATTGTGTCAAATTTTTAAATTAAAATTATTT
>NW_006921789.1:4594227-4599386 GCF_000298275.1 Orycteropus afer afer
TTTCTTGTCTTTTTAGTGATCTCTTGCTTTCTTCATGGATAATGTTCTTGATATCTTCCCATAATTCATCTGGCTTTCGGTCGTTGGTGTTCAAAGCATCAAATCGATTCTTTAGATGTTCTCTAAATTAAAATCTTTAGATAGACCGTATTAGCAGACTGGACACAATGAAGGGCGCAAAGAAGGCAGTATCAGTGAACTTGAATACAGGTCAATAAAAAGCAGCCAGACACAAAGAGAACAAAAAAGTTAAAGGAGATATAAAAAAAGAATAGAATAGCTGACATATGAGGGATAATATAACATTGTTAAGAGCTCTGGTAGCATAGCCACCTTATTCACAGTAATCAAAAATTGGAAACAACTCCAATGTCCATCAATAGGAGAATGAATAAACAAACTCTGATATATTCATGTCACAAAGTATTATTCAACAATAAAAAATAATGTATTATGAATATACTCAGTAACATGGATGAATCTGAAAACGGTTAGATTAAGCAAAAGAAGTCAGACACAACAGAATAAATGTTGAATAGTCATTTATAAGGACTGCTGGACAAGCAAAACCAAACAGTAGGCAAAGAAATCAGAAAGTAATTATTGAGAGGAAAAAGGATAGGAGATAGAGTTGATTGGGAAAAGGTGAACACTTAAATCTGTGCATTTTATTGGATAATCATTACATCACAATATAAAAAAAATTAAAAACAAATAGATATATAAAAATATATGTTTTCTCCAGAAAAAAATTTTTGTGGGAAAATATAGTCTTTGTAGAAGAAAGAGAAGCAACTTGATCAATGAGTAAAATGCTTTCAATTAGAATATTCTAGAATAATTCTTTGACTGGTATTTGCTTAAACCCTGAGTGTCTTCATATTAATATCTCTAATACTATAAAAAAGTTGAAAATAGGCTCAGCAAGCACAGTGGATTTACTAATATTCCATCATCCCAGTGACTAATGTGCATTATTTCTTCAATAAATGCTTATTTTATTTTAAGGGCCTTTACATTAAAATATTCTCAGCTGTCAAAAGGATTGAAAACCACATACTTATCAACACATTTTAACTTCTACTTTTTCCATTATGTCTACATCCCTTTTCACCACATATTATTCATCTACTCTTTGCAAAACATGCAAACAAAATTCTGATTTGAGTCTCAGTGCCTTCTGATTTCTGTCTCATAACTCAGAAAACAGAAAGGGGAAAAAAACACAAAATAATGATTCAAAACACTTTTTACTTGCCCAATAAGCAGATGTATAGACACTTGCATACAAAAGGTGACTGGGGACCACAGTTTCAGGGATTTCACCAGTCTCTATCAGCCTAGTAAGCCTGGTCTTTCTTATGATTTTGAGTGTTGTTCCATATTTTTCTCCCACTCTGTCCAGGATCTTCTCTTTTATCCTTTTCTGAGTGGTTGACAGTAGTAACTGGACACCATTTACACTGGTCTCAGGGTCACGTAGGCTGAGCTTCAAGTAGTTCACTAGTCCTTTGGACTAATTGTTTCCATGTGTCTTTGATTTTTTTCATTCTTTTTTTCTCCAGACAAGGAGAGACCAATTATTATGTCTAATATGGCTGCTCACAAGCATTTAAGACTCTAGTCACTGGTCACTAAAGTAGAATATAGAACAATGTTTTTTATGCCAATTGAGCTTGATGTCCCCACAACCATGGTCCCAAGACCATGGGCCCAGTGACCCACTCCCTCAAGGTGTTTGGCTAGGCTAAGAAGTTATCATAACTTTGCCCAGTTAGCTCTATTATGTATATGGACATTCTTATACCACATACAAATACATATGTAGAAATACTGTCTGCCAAATTTATATGTGGTCATGGGTATATTCCCTTCTGCCTAGCATTCACATTCAATACTTTTTGTCTGTTTGTGTGTTTAATTGTGATTTGGGTGAAAGTTTACAGAGCAAATTCATTTTCAATTCAACATTTAACTAGTTGGCTAGTCACTTTTTGATTAACTTTAAAACTATTTAAATTCAGAGTTTAGGTAGCGTAGTGCTTAAGGCACTTGACTGCTAACCAGAAGACTGAAGGTTCAAACCCACCAACCACTCCTTGGAAGGAAGATTGGGCAATATACTTCTGTAGTGATACTGCCTTGGAAACCCAAGGAGGAGTCTGACTTGATGGCACATAACAACAACACAACAAATTCATAGTACTACTCACTAAGGAACAGTTTATCCAAACTTAATCTTATTTTCCATTTAGAACAGAAATTCATAAATCTCAGATACTGAAACAGGAATGGCAAATTGACACTAGGGCACCTCTCTCCCCTTCCCATGCTCATGGCAGACATCAGTTTTAATCATCATACTCTATCCTGCCGAACCTATGAATGGTCTCAAATTTTTCTCACCATAGCAGCTGAGAAGTTGCTACAATCAACAAGTGACTGTGGTGAGAGGACACTATTTGTCATCCTTGTTCTAAATTCCCTCAGATGTGACTCTCCTACTTCTCTATAATGCTGCTGTAACAGAAATACCACAAATAGATGGCTTTAACAAACAGAAATTTATTGTCTTATGGTTTAGGTTAGAAGTCTGAATTCAGAGTGCCAAGTCTAGGGGAAGACTAGGCTGGAAGTCCAATTTTAGTGTGCTGGCTCTAGGAGCTGGCTGAGGTCCCCCAACCTTGGGATTCAGCTCCATCTTCCAGAGCTCTGCCTTTCAGGCCCACTGGAGCAAGCTGGTGGCTTCTCCTGACTCATGCTTGCAGCTGAGGCTGAGGAATCCAAGAACAGCATACCTGGAACAATCTCAAGATTGACCAGAAACATGACAGGCCACTGGTTCAAGTCCAGAAACAGGAGATGATGAATCATGAACCAAATGCAGGATCCTTTCCATATATATTGGAAGCAGTCCATACCCCAAAGACAACTCCCCTTCAACTAATTAAAGGTGCACAGCAGATTCCACAATGGAGGTGATCACAACACATCCAATCTCTTCACGGGAAATAACCATATCCAGCTGCCAAACTACTCAAACTCACAGCCCAACCAAGTTAACACATAACTTTAACTACCATAGTGACTTTGCTTGATCCATATATTACAGCTATAAAATGAGGTAAGTAATATTAATGACTTAAATCAATAAATCAGGAGTACAGTATTAAAACCATCATGGTGTTGGCTAGCCACAAATGACACAGGGACCATGTGAGTTGCAATGAATTATTATTTGCTAGGTTTTTTGAGTGAAGTTAGCAAAAAAGGCTGAAAGTGCACAAGGACATATCATCATTTTCAAAAGTGCTTATTTGCCCACTCCCAGCAAACTAGGAAGAAGCCCTTATGGTTCAGTGGTATAAGCACTTGATGGCTAACTGAAGGGTCTGTGGTTAGAATCCACCACTTGCTCCACGGGAGAAAGATGTGGCACTCTCCTTCCGTGAAAATCACAGCCTTGGAAACCCCATGAAACACTGACTCTTTCTTACAGGATTATAATAGGTTTGAATAGACTCAATGGTGGTGCATTTGGATAAATTAGCAAGCTGGGAAAAAACCTTGGAAGTTTCCTAAATAAACAAAAAAAATCTGATATTACCACAATTATTGGGAATCAAGTTAAATAAGTTTTCTTGTTTATGATAAAAAAATTTCTGTTTGTAATCTTTTAATTACTTCTTAACCATTATTTCTTCCTTAGAGAGGCATTTTAAAATGCCCACCCCAAATTCACAATGGTAATATGTATTACTAATATAAAAAACTGAAATTTCAGAACAAAAATTATTATTTGTGTGGCCAATTAGTCATCTGTAGTCTAATTTCTTGCCATTTTGAAACCTAAATCCATTTTGATTTCCTCCACAGTGACCAGTTTACAAGATTAGACTAGCCTTCTGGTTTTCTCAACTAGAAACAATCATTTGTTGCAGATCAGTTACTGAGTCAGATGATTGTTAAATAATATGCAGTGGTGGTCTGTGTAGGGAAAAGGGAAAAGTCAAATGAGAGTAATACAGAGTCAGAGAAAGCAATAGACAGAGGAAGGAACAAAGTATCTGACATTTGAGCACTTTTAAAAATTATGGCATTGAATATCCAGCCAAGAAATTCAGAAATGCCTCTTGGATACTCTAACAAATATTAAGAGAAACCTCTTTCATAGCTGAAAGTAAACAAAAATATTTTAACTCTAGAATATAATATTTAAGACTGTGAAATGTTCTAAGATTAGGGACATTAATATTCTAAGACTTCCCTTATCTTACTCATTAAAAATTGAATCTTAAAAGAATTCATTCAGCTCAAATAGAAACCTTCCTTGTTAACAGCAGAGTATTTTCTGCAAATTACCAAGCTTATTTAAAATGCACTAAAACTTTGCCAAATTTATTTAAGATGCTGGGATATTAAACTCTGCTGATTTTGGCAGACTAAACCCCAAGAAGTCAGCTTATGGAAACTATCAACAGTAATTCTATACCTTCTAATAAGGATTTGCAAGAACCACGGTGGTGCAGTGGTTAAAGCACTAACCAAAAGGTTAGTGGTTCAAAACCACCAGCCACTCCATAGAAGAAAAGCAAAGCAGTATACTTCTGTAAAGAAGTTCTACTCTGTCCTAAATGTTCACTATGAATCAGAAACACCTTGATGGCATTGGGTTTGCTAGTAGTAACCAATAGATTTCAGAGTTTCTCAACTCTCCCTTAGTTTGAATTTCTCTGGCCTCCTGCCTTATCTAGTGTAAAGAGTAAAATCAGGAAAAAGCTACTAAGAAAGAGACTGACAGAGCTCATAACATCACTGTTCTCTGGGCACATAGACTATATTTTATAGATATTCTTTCAGTGAGGTTAGGCCAACGTGACTTTCAGTGACCTATTTGTTCTCTGATCCTCTTTCTTTTCCATAGCAGCCTGTGTGGTAAGTATGCTGTCCTCTGTATTCTATCTTTCCAGGCTTGGGGTGGCTTCAAGTAGGGTTTGGCAAATGAGAGTTGTTAGTGGGTTGGAGGGAGAGAAAGACCAGGATGGCATTTATACCAATGACTACATTCCCTGCTTGGCTCTAGCTCCCCCCAGACACCCTAACCATTATTTCAGCTTCCAATATGTAGCACAGGAGCTCTGGTAGCATAGTGGCTAAGA
>NW_006921789.1:4599486-4605382 GCF_000298275.1 Orycteropus afer afer
TCAATGAAACAACTACTCTCAATTTTTACATTCAATGTCATCTTGCTGCTAGTGTAAAAAGTGGTGTCACATATCACCTAAATTACCTCTAGACTCGCATATATTGAAATTTCAAAGTAAATGTGAATGCTTTTTTATTGTAAAAATTCCTCAGCCTTCATATGCAACTGTTGTAAATTTCACCTTATTCATTAGTACCTCTGGAACCATGAGTTAGAACAGGAAAATAAGAAAATAAAGAACTCTCATCACTACTTAGAAGCAATACTTCACCATAGTGCAAAATCTACTGCAGTCATGCTAACTGGGAGGAAACATTTGACAAGTTAATTAACGTGTCTCTTCTCTCACTGAAGTACTTTTCCTCAGATTCACCCAGTACTATAAAACAGTTTCAATTTCTGATGTTGGTGAAGGCATCATCCACAAACCTTCATGATATTTAGACAATCTTTTACGGTTTCTCAGAGATGGAGAAGATTTTCTCTGGGCCTGACTGGGAGGGTTACAGGTCATGTTGTGGCAGTGCTGAGCACCACCTCTCAGAGATATCCTTTGTTTGCTTGTTTTGTATTTTTATGTATGCTTGCACTAAGCAAGAATATCTAACATACCAGCCCAGCGTAGAGGATTCTTTTGCCCTGGTCTAGAATAATATGGGGAGCTCTGAAGGATGTTGTGGTTAAAGCATTTGGCTGCTAACCAAAAGGTCGATGGTTCACATCCACCAGCATCTCTGCAAGAGAAAAATGACACAGGCCGTTTTCATCAAGATTTGTAGCCTTTGAAACCCTAGGCAGTCATTATACTCTGTCCTATAGGGTCTCTATGAGTCAGAATGGACTTGATAGCAATGGGTATGGTTTAGATTTGGGTTAGAGTTTGTTGTTGTTGCTGCTGTTATATGTCGTCAAGTCAGACCCGACTCATAGCGACCCCTTCTTGGGTTTCCGAGGCAGTATCACTAAGGAAGTAGATTGCTCCATCTTCCTTCCGAGAAGTGGCTGGTGGGTTTGAACTGCCAGCTTTCTGGTTAGCAGTCAAATGCCTTAGGCACTATGCTACCAGAGCTCCTGGGTTAGAGTTTAGGGGTCATAAATTATATTTAATATCAGAGGAGCATCTGTTAAAGAAGTCAATTCCAACAGGTTGGAAAAAGACCTTTCATCTTGTTTCAAGTTTAATCTAATTGGGACTTTTAGGGACTTAAATACTTGATTTACTTTTGTTCAGCTTTGTTTGGTAATGGTATGCAATATTTCAAACCCATCTGAACCTACTTAACTGAGGAATGTAAACAGTAAATCAGTTGTGCAACTGAGTGTCCACTGGGTTACATCCACTCTAGACAATTAAACTAAATTATATATATACATTATGTGTGTGCATATGTGTGCATTCATCACAGAATGTGGAAATTATCAAACAATATTATTAATGCACACAAGTAAAATTTTATTAAAGATAATTCAAAAATGGTTGCTGCAGTATATCAATAGGGAACTGCCAGAAATCAAGCCTGATTCAATAGAGGATGTGGAACAAGGGATATCATTGTTGATGTCAGATTGATCTTGGTTGAAAGCAAAAAATGCCAGAAAGATGTTTACCTGTGTTTTATTGACCATGCTGAGGAATTTCACTATGTGAATCATAATAAATTGTGGGTAATATTGCAAAGAATTGGACTTCCAGAACACTTAATTATGCTCACGCAGGACCTGTACATAGACCAAGAGGCAATGGTTGAAACAGAACAAAGGGGCACGTGTTTGAAAATCCAGAAAGGTGTGTGTCAGAGTTCTATTCTTTCACCATACTTACTCAATCTGTATGCTGAGTAAATAATCTGAGAAGCTGAACTATATGGAAAAGAATGCAAAATCAGGCTTGGAGGAAGACTCATTAATAGTCTGTGAGATATATATATATATATATATATATATATATATATATAACATAACCTTGCTTGCTGAAAGTGAAGAGGACTTGAAGTACTTACTGATGAGGATCAAAGACTACAGCCTTTAGTATGGATTCCACCTCAACATAAAGAAAACAAAAATTCTCACAGCTGGACCAATAAGCAGCATCATAAAAAATGGAAAAAAGTTTGAAGTTGTCAAGGTTTTCATTTTACTTGGATCCATAATCGATGCCCATGGAAACAACAGTCAAGAAATCAAACAATGTATTGCATTGGACAAATCTGCTGCTAAAGACCTCTTTAAAGTATTAAAAAGCAAAGATAACACTTTGAGGAATAAGGTATGTCTGACCCAAGCTACAGTGTTTTCAATTGTCTCATATGAATAAGAAATTTGGGCAATGATAACAAAAACCAAGGAAGAATTTGAATTTGAATTCTGGTTTGAGTGAAGAATAATAAATATACCATTGACTTCCAGAAGAACAACAAATCTTGGAAGAATTACAGCCAGAATGCTCTTTGAAAGTGAGGATGGTGAGACTTTGTCTCATGTTCTTTGGACATGTTATCAGGAGGGATCAGTCCTTGGAGAAGGGCATCATGTGTGGTATATAGTAAAGGGTCAATGAAAAAAAGAAAGGCCTCCAACATTATGGACAAAGTCACTGAAGCAATGAGCTCAAACATAGCAACCATTGTGAGGAAGGAGCAGGACTGGGCATTGTTTCATTCTGTTGTACGTAGGGTCTTTGAGTCAGAACCAACTCGATGGCACCTAACAACAATGTTCATCACTGCTTCTCTGAAATTTTATTTGCCATTGTACCAAGAAAACTCATCAATATAAAACCAGTAAAATAGATTTTAGGAATGGAAATTTCTTTGAATATTTTGCAAACAAATGCTTAAAATGTAAAAAAAAAAAAAAAAGAGAGAGAGAGAGAGAGCAAAAGAGAGAGATACTCACTCTTCTTTCCAAGAAGGGAGATTTATATGCACCAAAGGAAAACAAATGTATGTCGAATGGCTACTTATTCTTGTCCAGGCAGAATTCAATCAGAGCAATGTACCCAACCCAATTACTTTGGTGATGTATGGAAGTTGTAAATATGACAATTCCCAAAATATAAAGAAAAAGAGGCTATCAATATATATATATAAGGGTATGTGGGTATTGAATGGAAGAAACAAGTTATGTTCAGAGTCTGTGTCATATTAATGCAACACAAAAAACTTTGTTAATATAGAAATTCTCTTAAGATATGTGCATGTATACTAATATGAATATACACACATATATTATTGTATTGGGGTGTGTTTGGCTAAGTGTAACAGAAATCTTATGTAAACAAGCTGGATTGAATTCAGGCAACAGTAAAAGTAATTAAGCAGTTGAAGACATTGGTTTATAAAGAAAGTTTAAAATAAGTAAATATACAAAGTTTAGCAATAAAAAGATTGACAGCATGAATGTATTATATAACATGTAAGAAAGTTGCAACTAGGAATATGGAGGTTGTTTAATTTGTAAAGTAATATGATAGCAATACAAGAAATTACAAGTCTTGAGTAAATATTGAAAAACATTTCTCGGAAGTTCAGAAAGTAGGAAATAGAATGTAAGGGGAAAAATCCTCTGTGGAATGAGACAGTGACAATTAGGACTATAAGTACACCATCGCCAGTTCAAAGAATCAAAATATTTCTGTTTCCAAATTTGTATTTCAAGAAACCAGAAGTAGGGCATGAGTCATTAAGATGCCCTGCTCCAGATTTCCCTCATATTTTAAGCACCACAAAATCCTGTTAGCTAAACTCAGAGGAAAACAACAGTCTAACTTTCTGTAAACAATTTCTATTGAGAATATAACCAAAACCAACCTCCCCAAGATCAAGTCAACGCTGATTCACAGCAATCCCCATTAGGTTTCCAAGACTGTAAATCTTCTCAGAATAGACTGCCTCATCTTCCTCCCATGGAGCAGCTAGTTTGAATTCTAGAACTTCTGGTTAGCACTTAAATGCCTTACCCACAATGCCACCAGAGCTCCTTCTATTGAGAATCCAAAACACAAACAAACAAACAAACAAACTCACTGCCATGGAGTCAGTCCCAACTCATAGCAACCCCTCCTTGAATTTCTGAGGCAGTATCTCTATGGAAGTAGATTGCCCAGTCTTCCTTCCAACGAGTGGCTGGTGGGTTTGAACTGCCAGCCTTCTAGTTAACAGTCAAATTGTTTGATTTCTCTCTGTTATAGTTGCATTTTGAACCTGTACCGGAAGTCCAATGCTTAATGAATGTACTTTATTTTTTTAATAAATAATAGGTTCTCTCTCAGTCAGATGAGAAATATTACAAGACATGTCACTTCACCCTAATAACAACAACAAAAAGCCAAATAAGCAAAATAATAGTTTTAAAAACTCATTAAAGAGCTAAGGACGCAAAGAAATCTAGAATAACTAAAATCTAGAAAGTGTCACGTCCTTCACATAGTTGCTGAGGAAGAAGAATATACTATAAGAGTAGAATGTGGAGTAGGGGAAATAAGGAGAAATTTAATACATATTTAAAGAATGTTGATGGCCTCCTCTAGACTGGCATGTTGGATTAGAATTTGGAGGAATCCCAACTACAAACCATTTGCCAAATACTGTTCACGGGTTGTCAAAAAGAGTGCAGGAAGTAATACACCAAAAATGTGGGGAGGGGGTAGCAGAAAAGGGAAGCTGATAGCTCTATTGAGGTGTGTATGCTCTCTTCCAAGCATTAGAGAAGAGATGAGACATCAGGACAGAGAGACAGAGGGAAATTTATTATGTAACAAAGATTGGAGAGGTCTGGAGAACTGAAACATTTACACATACACTTACAATCTGACTTTCAATTAGTGATGGCAGTGCTAGGGCAGGATAGCTACAGAAAAACATCTTCAAGGCATTCTGTATCTAGAGTATAGGACAATAGCCCTTCAAAAGCTTGAAGAGAGATAGCAGACCTGAAAGAGACATCTCCAAATTCAGAAAGCATAGGGCAAGATTGGAATCAAATACAACTCTCCAGGGACATAAAAAATTTGCAACTTGTAAACTGGGGAGAGCTATCTCACAATTCAAACACTGGTAACTCAGCTGTGAAGCACATGTAGATTTCCAGAATCTTGGAAGTGCTCTTTCTGATACTAAGTCTTACAGAAGGGAAAGTCATCTGAAGCCAGAGGAAAACGGATTTAAAATAATGCTGAAATAAAGTACAAAGAGCTCAACTAGATCATTTTCACCCAATTCCTACTTTTATGGCCTGATTAACAAGCATGTCACTTTCTAGAAGCAATTATTATTTACTTTAGTTTTTACTATTCCTTTATATAAAATATCTGGCAAACAATTAGAGATTAGTAGACAAATGAAAAGGCAAGAAAACGTAAACAATGGAAAAGAGAGGAAATAGTCAAGAGAAGATGCAGCGATAGCTTGAGTGTTGGAATTATCTAACAGGAAATTGTATATAACAGGAACAAAACGTTAAATAATATAATGAAAATGGTAGACGGCAACCATGAAGAGTTAGGAAATTTCAATAAAGACATAACTAATAAAATTCTAAATGGAAACAGCACAAGTGGAAATTATGATAGAAAAATTGTAAATTCTTTGTTGTTGTTGTTGTTATTTGCCATCAAGTCGGCCCTGACTCATAGTGATCCCTCCTTGGATTTCCGAGGCAATATCACTACGGAAGTAGGATTGCCCAACCTTCTTTCCTAGGAGTGGCTGGTGGGTTTGAACCGCCAGCCTTCCGGTTAACAGTCAAGGGCCTTAGGCAGTATGCTACCGTAAATTCTTTGTTGTTGTTGTTTCTGTTAAGTGCCGTTGAGTCGTTTCCGATTCATAGCGACCCCATGCACAGCAGAACGAAACACTGCCCGATCCCGCGCCAGCCCCACAATCCCTGCTATACTT
>NW_006921789.1:4612352-4616402 GCF_000298275.1 Orycteropus afer afer
TCCTACTTCCGTAGTGATACTGCCTCGGAAACCCAAGGAGGGGTCGCTATGAGTCGGGTTTGACTTGACGGCACATAACAACAACAACAACAATATGTAGCACAACCTAGATTCTGGTAATGCTGATACTCCAACTGGAGAAAGTAAAAGCTTCCTGCTATTGCTAATCTCTGAGTTGCCTTGTTGGCTTCTCAGTACTTTTATTTCTTTTTTAAAATTTCTTGTAACTCATTCCCTATTTCAGATCCTTAATGTAGTTTTTTTTTTTTTTTTTTTTTTTTTACTCATTGAACCTTGTTACAGATTTAATTGTGCCTTCTCAAAATTTATACTGAATTCCTAATCCCTGTACCTATAAATATGACCATGTTTGGAAATAAAGGTTTTCTTTTGTTATATTAATGAGGTCATGCCTAATCACTTCTAAGTGGTGTCTTATATAAGAGCAGAACAGAAATAGAGACACATACATAGGGGAAGACAGAAGTTAAGGGACACCCATATAAGAAATTGACACAGTGTAGACATTAATTTGGATTTTAGTGTTCAGGAATGTGAAAGAGTAAATTTTGGTTCTTTAAAGCCACCCTCTTGTGGTATCCTTTGTTATGTTTCATTCAGTAACTAGGCAGACCTTGACTCATAGCATTATATTTCTAAGTTCTGGTCAAGAGAATAAGAGTCTGTCCTCAGGGGGCTGAGAGGAGGCCTGAAGAGTGGAAAGGGGCATGCACGTCAGAGAGAAGGGTCAGATTTCTTGCATGAGCTAAGAGAGCTGTCCTGAACTGAATAAGAGAGGGATGTCCACTTCAAGAAATTCTTCCAGATTTTGCTTGCATGCTTCCTGATCCTGATCCCAGGTTGCAGCCTATTCATCTTGATCTGGAGAGTTGTACCCTTCTACTTCCTTAATAAACCACTTAACTGTAAGTAAAGTTCATTAGTTCTGTGAGAATTTATAGCAAATTGCCTAACCCACCTGGGAAGGAAAGAGTCCTGAGGGGAGGGAGAGGACCAGTGTTAGAGATAGAGTGGTGCAGAAGTATGAAAACTCTGGAAACATGGGATATATTTGACCTCTACTTCATAGGAATTATAAGGAGCTCTGGTGATGTAATGATAAGGCACTTGACTGCTAACCAGAAGGTCAGTGGTTCAAACCCACCAGCTGCTCCATGGAAGGAAGACAGGGCAATCTACTTCTGTAAAGATTTACAACCCCAGAAACCCAAATTCAGTCTCTATGAATCAGAAACGATGGCAGTAAGTTTAGTTTTTGGATTGGTCATAGGAATTAGCTCTGTGCTGTTTCTTATATTTGAAGTTATTTAAACATAGACAATATAATTTTGGGATTGATTCTCAAAAGTTCTATCCTTAGGAAAAAAATATTAAAAAGGTGATATTAGACTTTGGTATGTCATATATATTCTTTAAGGCTAATCCTCAATACTTTCGTGAACCAACTCATGTTAAAATAGCAATATTACTAACCTTTATAATATAGAACTGAAACAAAAAACAAATTTATTTCTTTCTCATATATTAGTAAGTGTAAATGATCAAATGTTAGTAGGATGACAAAGTGGTATTACACTTACTCTTTCATCTTATTTTGGCATCCCTGATTTGTTACCATTGGGTTTATTGTCAAAGATGGTTTTACATTACATCCACATTCCAACATTAGAAAAGAGGGAAAGAAAGAAAAAGGTGAGGTGAGGGAAGTGGAGAAAATGTCTTTTTTCTATCTGCACAAGCCAGAAATTTCATATATAACTTCTTCTCATATCACATGGACCGACCTTAGTCACATTTGTTATATCTAGTTGCAGCAGAAGTTGGAAATGTATTCAACTAAACTTCCACTACTTTAAAAGACCAAAAATCAACCCTGTTGCCCTCAAGTCAATTCCAACTCATAGCAACCCTGTAGAAAACAGTAAAATTTCCCCATAGGCTTTCAATGCTTTAATTTTTATAGAATCAGCTGTAGCATATTTCTCCCATGGAGCAGCTGGTGAGATCCAGCTAACAACATTTTGGTTAGCAGTCGAGCACTTGACCACTGTACCACAAGGGCTCCTTTATAGTATTTTATAAGAGTGATAGATATGGAGACAGGTGAAAAAACTGCTTTCATAACAGAGGCCTGCAAAACAAATTCAATCAGGACTTTAGATGGTTCTCTACAAACATCAAGGATTAAGTGAATTCTTTATAGTAAATACTAAAATGAAGAAACTAAAAGATTTACTGGAGAGGTAAAAGCATAAAAAAAAAACACATTTTAAAAACATATTTCATTGACTAATAAAATGTTATCAATTAGATGATACATTCCTGTTTTATTACCACTAAGAAAGGAAATCCTCCACTCATCTGTCAGTTTGTTGTACTGTGGTGGCTTGTGTGTTGTTTTGAGGCTGGAGGCCATATACTAGTATAGCCAGTATGTTACTAGTATTTCAAATACCTGCAGGGTCACCCATGGTGGACTGGTTTCAGCAGAGCTTCCAGACTAAGACAGACTGGGAGGAAGCATGGGGACATCCACTTCTGAAAAAAAATTGGCCAGTGAAAAGTTTATGAATAGCAGTGAAACACTTTCTGGTATAATCCTAGAAAATTTTATGAATAGCCCTAAAAAAGTGTCTGATATAATGCTGGAAGATGACCCCCTCAGGTTGGCAGGCACTCAAAATATGACTGGGGAGGAGCTGCTGCCTCAAAGTAGGGTCAATTTTAGTGATGTGGTTGGAGTAAAGCATTTAGGACCTCCATTTGCCAATGGGGCACACCTCAAAATGCAGAGAAACAGCTGCAAATATCTACTAATAATCAGAACATGGAATGTGTGAAGTATGAATCTAGGAAAATTGGAAGTTGTCAAAAATGAAATAGAATGCATAAATTTCAATATCCTAGGCATTAGTAAGCTGAAATGGACTGATATTTGCCATTTTGAATCAGATAATCATATGGCCCACTATGCTAGGAATGACAAGTTGAAGAGGAATAGCATCATATTCATCATCAAAAAGAACATTTCAAAATATATCCTGAAGTACAATGATGTCAGTGATAGAATAATAGTCATATGCCTACAAAGAAGACCAGTTAATTCTATTATTATTCAAATTTATATACCAACCACTAAAGCCAAGGATGAAGAAATTGATGAATTTTACCAACTTCTGCACTCTGAAATTGACCAAACATGAAATTAAGGTATATTAATTATTACTGGTGATTAGAATGTGAAAGTTGGAAACGAAGACTCATCAATAGTTGAAAAATGTGTCTTAGTGATAGAAATGGTGCTAGAGATTACATGATAGAATTTTTGCAAGACCAATGATTTATTTACTACAAGTACCTTTTTTCAACAACATAAACAGTGGCTATATATGTGGACCTCGCCAAATGGAATACACAGGAATCAGATCAATGACATCTATGGAAAGAGGAGATGAAGAAGCTCAATACTTTCAGCCAAAAAAAAAAAAGACAAAAAAGGCCAGGGCAAAATTGGATATCCACCTGCAAAAAAATGAAAAAACCCATACCTCACCCTACACAAAAAAGCAAACTCAAGATGGATCAAGGACTTAAATATAAAACCTAAAACCATAAAGCTCATCAAAGATAAAATAATGGCAAATCTAGGGGCCCTAATTTATAACATAAATAGACTATCAAGCATAACCCAGAATGTACAGGAGGTGGAAGAGAAGCTAGATCACTGGTGTAAGGCCACAGTAAGGAGAAAAGGATGCACAAAAGTGAGGTTAAAGAGAAGTTTTTATTCTGAGTTTCCAGGTGAGGTTTACAGGCCCCAGAGAGGGGCCCGGGCGAGGTTCACGGGTCCCTGAGAGGGGCCCAAGAAGTCGCACCATCTGGCTGGGGAGGGGAGGGTTTATAGTCTTGTGGAGGACCTAAGTGGGGACACTAAGGAAATGGTGGGGTCCAATTAGCTGTTAGCATGGGTCTGTACTTAATTAGCATGAGGAGGCTTCACAAGAGGAAGTTTGCCACTGCATGGGACTT
>NW_006921789.1:4619762-4633223 GCF_000298275.1 Orycteropus afer afer
GGACGGCCTCTTCCTTCTTCCTAGTCTCTCTCAGTCTATAAGCTGGGCTGTTACCTGTGCACCAGGTGCATCTCACTGGGTTTTAAACACCAGAGGCTCAGCCTCAAAACTCAAGTCTACATGTCACCACAGTAGGACAGACTGACATACAAGTTTGTCTTGCTGTTGGAGACCTCTTGTATCACCCCACCTGGGTCACTGTGGCTGACTGTACCTCTGTCTGGCTTTCTGGCTTTTAATCCCCTTTCTTCTGCTCTTCTGCCCTGCTGTTTTGTATGTCCTTGAGTTGTCCCTGGGGCTGACTGCTCCTCTGATAGAACAGGGGTGTTATAAGGTGATTGAGTGGAGATTAAGAGTTTTTTAGATAAAAATGTTGTATAAGAGGTTTTAGGCTGTGTCGGCATGTGCAGGAGATAGGAAATTGGGGTTTAGATGGGAACTGTGTAGGTTTTTTTTAAACGTACTATAATAGGAGGGTGATGAGAAGTAATGGATGGGGAAGTGGTATTTCATATGCATGGATTAATAAGGTCAGGGGACATGAGGAAAGTTGGTGTCTGTGAGGAGGTCGTGGTCAGTGATAGTAGAAGTGAGGCAGAGTGATCTTGAGTCCAGGTTAAAGTGGTCTTAATTTTTGTGAGGAAATTTTGTCTTAAAAGGGGGGTAGGGCAGGTTGGTATAATGAGAAATGAGTGTGAGAAAATTTTGTTATTTATTAAGTAGGGCCTGTTGTGGGGGGGGTTTGAGGTTTGCCCGTTAATTCCCATAACAGAGACTGAGGAAGGGAAACATGGTCCCGAGAAGGAAGGGAGTACAGAATAGGTAGTCCCAGTATTAATTAAAAAGGAGATTGGCTTACCCATTACCTTGATAGTGACCCTGGGCTCAGTGAGAGTGATCAGGGTTGTTGAGTCCGGGCTCCTTCAGTTGTCAGTGGCCAGGCCCAAGATTGTCCACAGCGGGTTAGTGCATGGGGAGGATGGCCCTCCGTGCTTTGACACAGAGGGACAGTCACTCTTCCAGTGTCCTTTCAAACTACACGCTGGACATGGGCCGGAAGCCGGTCAGGGCTGAGGGCAGGATTTGGCCCAATGCCCTTCCTTACCGCATTTGAAGCAGGATCGGGGAGCCGCCGAGGAAGGAGGTCTTCTGTCACTATGTGCTGGCCTATAAGGCGGCCTTCTGGCGGGTCCTGGCTTCCCTATCTGCTTCTGCTTTCTCCCTTTGGGTGTTAAAGACTTTAAAGGCTGTATTTACTCAGTCTCCGATGGGAGTTTGGGGTTCCTCTTTAGCCTTTTTTTTTTTTTTTTTTTCCAGTTTCTAATGTTAGGAGCTGATTGGGTTATGAAATGAGTGGCTAGGACAGTGGCTCCAGCTGGGAAGGAAAAGTCTAGATGGGTAAATTGGGTAAGAGCTTTGGTTAATCGGTTCTGGAAGGTGGCTGGGTTCTCATCTGGAAGTTGGGTAATGTTTTGGAGTTTGTCAAAATTAATTGTTTTATGAGAGACAGTTTGTAAACCTGTCAGGAGGTATTAGAGCATTTTATTTTTGTGGGATTTCTGGTGCATTTGGACTGGGTGTCTGGAGAGGAAAGGGTGGGAAAGGCAGAGGAGGATGCCTGGGGAGGTGGGTGAGATGGGAGGACAGAGAGCTGTAGGGGGAAGGGGAAGGGAGGGCAGTGTTACCTGGGGGAGAGGGGGTTGTGTTGCAGCATAAGGAGGGGGTCTGGGGGGATAGGGACAGGCTTTCCAGTGGGTCAGAAAAGGAGGAAGTGGAAACTGTTTGAGTGGTTTCAGAGGGGGAGAGAGGTTTGGGTTTGTGAGGTTTGGGTTTTTTGCGAGCAAGGAGGATTTAAGTGGTATTACATTTCGAGCACAGTAAGGGCTGGGAGCACAAACAAAAGAAGGTTTGGACATAGGGGACTTCTGGCCATTTGCCTGTGTGTTGGTAAAAATTGTCTAAGTCTGTAAGGATATTAAAATCAAAAGTTCTGTGCTCTGGCCAGTGAGAGCTATTGTCTAGTTGATACTGGGGCCATGCTGTGATAGAATAAAAAATGAGGCGTCTGGGACAGAGGTCCTGGTCTAGTAATAAGGTCTTAAGGTTTGTTAATAAATACTCCAGAGGGGTTGTTGGATTGATTTTGAAGTTTTGATTGCTCATTGGTTCTGAGTTCTTCGGATAGGGTTCCCGGAACCCTATGCCAGTGGGACTGTTTTACGTAGGTGGACGTCTCCGCCTGACGTTAGACAGTCAAATGAGGACCCTCCGAGGAATGACCCCCAAGGGAGATAGGATGTCAGGTGTCCCCGAACAACCAAACTCCCAGACTGTGAGGAGTTTCTGACGTGGTACCACGATTTTTCCCTGTGGCAGTGATGCAGAAAACTCTGGTGCAGAGTCAATTCCCAAAAAGCAATCCACAGGAGATATTAAAAGAGGAAAATAATCACACTGGACTGGAGACATGTCCCATGGACCAGTCAGATACCCGGTTGTCCGCTCCCTTCTTGGGGATTTAAGTGAGTCTTTGACTAAGGTGTCTCCGTATAAACCCCGGAGCGGAGGGCAGAGCCACACCGTTATGCTGATCCGGCTTCACACAGAAATCAACTGAGGGCCCACTCAGGCTCCGCGACCTAGATCTTGGAGTATCACAGAACCATTCACACAACGTTACAGTCAGACGCAAACAGATTACAACAAAACTAATTTAAATTGTCTCGTAGTAGGCACTGGTTCATCGCCCAGAGTTAAAAAATTAAAATGGCCCACAGGATGGAGGACCACAGAATACAAAATGTATGTCCTCTGGTGGGCATTGAGTAAAGGGTAAGATGTGACTTACTGGTGGTGGATGCAGGGGGCCGGAATTCCCTGGTCTGGAGGGAAGAGGAAGAAGGAGAGTAAGAATTCCCTCAAGTTCTACTCCTCTTCCCGGGTTTCAGCACCAAATGTAAGGCCACAGTAAGGAGAAAAGGATGCACAAAAGTGAGGTTAAAGAGAAGTTTTTATTCTGAATTTCCGGGTGAGGTTTACGGGCCCCAGAGAGGGGCCCAGGCAAGGTTCACGGGTCCCTGAGAGGGGCCCGAGAAGTCAAACCATTTGGCTGGGGAGGGGAGGGTTTATAGTCTTGTGGAGGACCTAAGTGGGGACACTAAGGAAATGGTGGGGTCCAATTAGCTGTTAGCATGGGTCTGTACTTAATTAGCATGAGGAGGCTTCACAAGAGGAAGTTTGCCACTGCATGGGACTTTCTAGTCTGGGTGGGTTCTGTCACTTTGGTTGTCTTATCAGGCTGTCTCATCAGGGCCTGACACCCAGAGGAAGCTGCTAACTGAAATGTTGGTGGCTTGGGTTTGCTTCAGCCTAACAACTGGGACCTTTTAAAAATTAAATTCTTATGCACACCGAAAGACTCCAAAAGGATAAAAGTAGAACCTACAGATTAGCAGAAAATATTTTCCTATGATATATCTGACAAAGGAGTTATCTCTAAAATTTATAGAAAACTTCAAAACCTCAATGTCAAAAAGACAAACAATCCAATTCAAAAATGGCCAAGGGACATGAATAGACACTTCACTAAAGATGATGTACTGGTAGCCAAAAACACATGAGGAAATGTTCATGATCATTAGCCATTAGAACGATGAAAATCAAAACAATGATGAGATATCATCTCATACCAACAATAATAGGAAAGTTCAACAAGACAGAAAATAACAAATGCTGGCAAGGTTGCAGAGAGATTGGAACTCTCATACACTGTTGGTGAACTGGAAAATGGCACAACCATTGTGAAAAATGGTATAGTGTTTCCTTAAAAATCTGAAAATAGAAATACCATTTGAACTAGCAATTCCATTACTAGAAATATATCCTAAGGAAGTAAGATAAAGGACATGAACAGACATATGCATACCCATGTTCATCACAGCACAATTCACTATAGCAAACAGAGGTAAACAACTTAAATGCCCATCAACAGAAGAATGGATAATCAAATTATGGTACATTCAAACAATTAACACTATGCTACATTAAAGAACAATGAATATGTGAATCATCTCACAACATGGATGAATCTGGCACACATTATGCTGAGTAAAATAAGTGAATTGACAAAGGAAAAATATTGTATGAACCCATTACCGTAAAAAGTCAAGGAAGGATTTTCATAGGGAAGGGAATTCCCTTTGTAGGTTACTAGGGATGGGAGGGAAGATGAGGGGAAAATTTTGGACTATTTGGGGGCTACACCCTGAGTTGGGTAAGGGGAGGGACTGTATGGAAAGAGTCTGTGACCAGAACATTAACACGGGAAAAGGGAGGACACCAAATTGTGCACATAAGATGTAAACGACAAAGTCTAATACCAGTATATTCACAATAGTGCATTACCACAAACACCAAACACTAGACTACAGATAAATGCATAGATAACTGAGATCAGATGGGAATTGGTGAATAGGAATATATTCAAGACCAATGATAGATTCAGCTAAGGATAATCTTGCACAGATACTAGTGTGATACAAAATAACCATAATAATTACAGAAGCAACAGAAAACAGAGTTGGAATAATGTCTCAGAGACAGCCAAACACCTTAGGAGAGAGAACTACCAGGGCCTGCTGACTCAGAACCATAGTTCTGGGGGACACCAGGCTCCACAGGAACAATATAACAAATAAAAGTCTTGTTCCACAACCTACTTTGGTGAGTAGCAACTGGGGTCTTAAAAGCTTTCGAGCTGCCATCTAAGATGCATCTAATGGTTTCCTCTCATCTGGAATGAAGAGTGAAGAAAACCAAGGGCATTTGGAAACAATCAGCCCTAGGATATGATGAACCTCAAGACTAGGAGAACTAGATGGTACCCAGCTACCATTGTCAACCACTCAGGAAAGGATCAAAACTGGAGATCCTGGATAGAGTGGGAGGAAAATGTGGCACAAAATTTAAAAACACAATAATGACCAGAATTACTAGCCAGACAGAGTCTGATGGGACCTCCAAGATTATGGCCCTGGGATACATGTTGGGCCTGGGATAAGACTCTCTCCCAAGGACTGGCTCTCAGCCCCAAAGTAGTAATACTTACATGCAGAACACCCAACCCAGGTCAATGCACCCACCTACCATACAAAGATACAACCCTTGGAGCAATTGACCATGGGACACCAGAAGGGCAGCATTCACATGGAGAGAAAGTTCGACAGACAGGAGTGCATAACTAAGAAGTTCACAGAGATGGGGGGGTCACAGAGAAGGAAGAGGAGGAGAGTGGGTTAGGGCTGGGGTTAATAATTGGGAGTGAAACCAAACGTACATAAACATGAATGTAAAACAAATTCTGCTCTGTAAATCTGAACCCAAAACACAATTAAAGAGAGAGAAAATAAATAAATAAATAAATAAAGGGGGAGGGGCAGGAGCTGACTGTTTCAGTTACCTAGTACCACTCTGACAGGAATATACCACAAATGGGATGGCTTTAACAAACAGGGGTTTATTCTCTCTTACAGTTTTGGAGGCTTAGAGTACGAGTTCCAGGTGCCAGGCACTAGGGGCTAGGTGAAAGCTCCTCAATCTTGGGCTTCAGCTCTGCTTCTTGCTCCCAGCCCACTGAAGCTAAAGGCATCTCTTCCTTCAGGCAGCTGCTAGCTGCTGAGGCTGACAAACCCAAGGTCAACAAATGAAAAGGCACAGTCCCAATATTACCAAACCACATAGCAGGCCATTAATTTAAGTCCATTGAAAGTCCCAAGATCAGTTGGGCAACATGTCAGGCTGCTGAACAACAACTCAGCTACATGCATGATTCAAGTATGCCATCAACTGGAGACCTTCCTCAAAGTTGTTTCTCATATACTGGAAGCAGCCCACATCCCTTATGCAGCTACTCAGCTACTCTAGTAGATTCTATCATGGAGTTAATTGCCAATCTCACCGTGGGGAATAACTACATCCAGTTGTCAGCCACTTAACCAGGCCCAGCCTAGTTAGCACACAATCTTAATTATCACACTAACTATGGAACAGACTATCAATTCTTCATATGAAAATTCAAGTTGAAGCTGAAGAAAATTAAAACAAGTCCACAAGAGCCAAAATATGATCTTGATTATATTCCAGCTAAATGTAGAGCCCATCTGAAGAATAGATTTGAAGCACAGAACACCAATGACCAAAAACCAGATGAGTTGTGGGATGACATCAAGAACATCATGTGTGAAGAAAACAAAAGATCATTAAAAAGACAGAAAATGAAGAAAAGACCAAAATGGATGTGAGAAGAAACTCTGAAAATTGCTCTTGAATGGAGAGTAGCTAAGGCAAATGGAAGAAAAGACACCATAAAAGAGTTGAACAGAAGATTTCAAAGAGTGCCTCAAGAGAACAAAGTCAATTATTACAATGAAATGTGCAAAGACCTGAAGTTAGAGAACCATAAGGGAAGAACAGGTTCAGCATTTCTCAAGCTGAAAGAACTGAAGCTTCTAGTTGCAATACTGAAAGATTCCATGAGCAAAGTATTGAATGATGCAGGAAGCATCAAAAGAAGATGGAAGGAATACATGGAGTCAATGTGTAAGAAAGAATTGGTGGATATTCAACTGTTTCAGGAAGTGTCTATGATCAAGAACAAATGATATTGAAGGAAGAAGTTGAAGCTGCACTGAAGGAATTGGCAAAAAACAAAGCTCCAGGAATTGACGGAATACTCATTGTGATGTGTCAACAAATGGATGCTTCACTAGTGACATTTACTTATTTATGCCAAGTAATTTAGAAGTCTGCTACCTGGCCAACTGATTGGAAGAGATCCATATTCATGCCCTTTCCTAAGAAAGGTGATCCAAGAGAATAATGTGGAAGTTACCAAACATCATCAATATAATACATAAGTAAAATTTTGCTGAAGATAATTAAAACATGGTTACAGCTGTATATTGACAGGGAAGTGACAGAAATGCAGGCTGGGTTCAGAAGAGGACATGGAATGAGGGATATCATTGCTGATGTCAGATAGATCTTGGCTGAAAGCAAGGAAGACCAGAAAGATGTTTAGTTGTGTGTTATAGACTGTGCAAAGACATTCAACTGTGTGGATCATAACAAATTATGGACAATATTACAAAGAATGAGAATTTCAAGACAGTTGATTGTGCTCATGAGGAACCATGGTTAAAATCAGGAAGGGAATGTGTCAGGGTCATATCTTTCACCATACTTATTCAATCTGTATGTTGAGCAAACAATCCAAGAAAATGGACTATACGAGGGAGAACATAGCATTAGGATTGGAGGAAGACACACTAGCAATCTGTGGTATGCAGATGACACAACCTTGCTGGCTGAAAATGAAGACCACCCAGAGCACTTATTGATAAAGATTAAAGATGACGGTCTGCAGTGTGGATTACATCACAACGTAAAGAAAATGAAAATCCTCACAATTGGACAGCAGCATGAATGATAAATGGGAAAAGTACTGAAGTTGTCAGAGATTTCATTTTATTTGAATCCACAATCAACACCCATGGAAGCAGCAGTCAAGAAATCAGGTGTCATATTGCACTAGGAAAATCTGCTGCAAAAGATCTCTTTGAAGTTGCGAAGAGCAAGATGTCACTTTAAAGACTAAGGTATGCCTAACTCAAACTGTGATATTTTCAATAGCTTCATATGTATGTGAAAGCTGGACAATGAACAAGAAAGATTGAGGAAGAGTTGATGCCTTTGAATTGTGGTTTTGTCAAAGAATATTGAAAATCCCATTATATATATATATATATAATGATAAATATAGTGAGATATAGATATAAATATAGATTTCCTTGGGTCCTTATTATTTTATTCAGTTAAACATACATTATATTGTTATATTGTACTCTCTATTTTTATATCTATATGAATAAATATATAGTGCCTAAGGCACTTGACTGCTAACCAGAAGGCTGGAAGTTCAATCCCACCAGCCACTCCTCGGAAAGAAGGTTGAGCAATCTACTTCCATAGTGATACTGCCTCAGCAACCCAAGGAGGGGTCACTATGAGTCAGGTCCGACTTAACGGCACATAACAACAACAACATGAATAAATACACATTCCCATCTCACTGGCTTTGTTCAAGCCCTTATCCACTTACATAACTGACTCAACTTCCTTCTAACTTCTATCCCACTATGAATCTCTTCTATCTAATTTACCCTGTATGGTTTTTAAATAATCCTTACTCCATAAGTGATATTTTCATCACTTCACTCAGAGGAGTGAAGACATAAAGCTTTTTTCAACTTTTTATTTCCAACCATTCTTCCGTTTCCCTAATCCATCCTACTTGACCGATTTCAGTTGCTCTTCTGCTTAAACTGGTCCCTGTGTTGTCAATTTCCTGCTTATTCTAGTCACTCCTAATGCTCATTTGGTTTTCCCTATTTCTATCTTCTTAACAAATACTTTCATAGTTCTTCAATTCCACTCTCTTCTACTTAGGACTTCTCAGCTTCCTTATAGAAAGATATTTTATTATCTGTATCACTAATTTGATGATTAATTATATATTACCTGTGACAGCTCTTATATGAATATATCTGTCAACTCTCATTAATGTTTCATGTAGATGTAATATTTCTTCACTTAAGTTTTAAGCACCTTGAGAGCAGTCATTGGTTTTCCATAATATTGTATAGTTCATAGTGCACCTAACATATAGGTGTCACTCAAAGACATATGAAGGGTTTACTTCTGCAGAAATAGGACCAAAATTTCCACCATCAAATACACTTTTAACCTGAGCGTCCACCCACTGACATCAAGTTGATTCTGACTTACGGTGATATTTTAGGGCAGAGAAAGAACTTCCCCATAGTTTTCAAGGCTGTAAATCTTTACAGAAGCAGACTGCCTGATCTTTCTTCTGAGGAGCTACTGATGGATTCCAATCACTGACATTTTGGCTAGCAGCTGAATGCTTTTACCACTGTGCCATCAGAGAGCTTCTTAACTTAAATGCAGACACCCCTAAAGGTATGATGGGAGAAAAAAAGAGGGAAAAAGTCGTGAAGCATAAGGAACATGAATAGAAAAATAATGATAAAGGATTCTACATTATCCAGTAATCTTAAAAATGAAGACCAATTTTGATCCCATTCCTACTCATGAAGCAAAACTCGGGTAAAAAAAAATAGGTAATCATATTCTCTTTGATACATAGCAAGCCATTGTTACAGCTTTGGGGGAAAGGGGCAGTGAATGTTTGCCTGTTTCTTTGTTGGAGGATGACCTGAGTCAAGGCAATAGAAAAGAAAATGATAGGTTAGTCCTACTTCCACTTTAAAGATGCTTTTTGAAGGAATCCTCACACTAAATCTAGACAACTAAGAAACATTTCAATCTTATCCCTCTTAGAAATTATGTTTGAACAAAAAGTCACAGCAGGAAACCCAGGATGTCAAGTACTTTAAGAAAAAAGAGGAACATCACAAGAGGAAAACTGAAGTTTTCTTTTTCCAAACACAATCTAGTTTTGAAAAAAGGCAACTCTTACTAGGTTACAATGTGTTAAGTGAGGTGTCCAAGGGCAGAGAATGACTCATTGGCAAAGCTAAGAATAAAACATAGGCTTTACACCCTAGAAAACTTTAATTTAAAATAAAAGTAAAAACTATGCGGAAGTGAAATAAAAAAGTTCTTATGAATTTCTAAGTGTTTCACTGAAAAGTTTCTCTCTCTGCCCCCTCTCTGTCTTTGTCTCTGTCTCTTGAAATTTCAGGTAAATACTTGCAAAAAGATTATGTTAAACATGATTGTATTAACCCCAGAATATAGACGCTTTAAACATAGACAGCCAAAAAGAAAAGAAGTAGAAGTGGAGAGGAAGTATTAAATGAAGTTAACATTTGTAATATTGGTGATAGTTGGATTACTCTAAGAGGCATTTGTTTTTGAGGATATTTCATATAGTGAGAAGTGTATAAATTCTAAGATCAGAAAATATGAGCTCCAATCCCTGTGCTGCCCTATGAGATTTTAAGTAAGTGACATAATCTTAGCTTCAAGGTCTTTATCTGTAACTTAAATTACTGTGCAGCCCATAAGAGATATTGTATGTAAAATGCTTTGTAAACTCAAAAGCTAATATAAATGCTAAGCCCTTCCTGGTTCCCAAGAGTTTACATTATTTTTCCTGAATATATGTAAGGATAAAGGGCTAGTTCTAAGCAAAACTATAAAATAGACCAAGTTTGATTTCATCAATCCTTTCTTTTCCATCTCCCTTATTCATCATTATTTGTCAACCATGTCTGCCAACATATCACCCCTTTGCAGCAGTAACACAAACGCCCTTTTCCCCTTCTCTCACCTCCTCCCTTTCCCACACACAACCAAGCTGAAGAGAAAGGTGTCTACACCCATATATGCACATTCCTATATTGTCATATAGGGATGAAGGCATAATGAAGAAGAACCTATGATTCTCCTCTCTCCTGTTAGCATTTTAACAGTGGCCTCCTAAAGACAGTGTCCCTCAGCACATGCCAGAAATTTTGCTACTGTGAAGCAAATTGTAGATCATTGAAAAAAAGACGCATCATGGCTGGAAAGGAGAATTTAGAAAAAGACAAAGTTTTTGCAGCACCATTCACGGAAAAAGACACCAATCACTGGCATATTCCCTATATGTAATTGCTATTTTTTTTTTCTAAACTGCTTTAAAAACAATTGCTGGGCACAAGGCTATATTTTTAGGGCCCTAAGTGGTTTTAATGAAGTTCAACACTGGAATCATTAAGGCATTTATGAAACAAAGTTACCCAACATGAACAGCAGCCATTTTTAAACATGGAACTCTTAATGGTATTAAATAGCAATTTGCATTAAAATATAATTCAGTCAGAGTTCCACTTATAGGTTGAATGATTGTCAAACTACATTTTCACCTTTTTCCTAGAAACATTCTAAAAAGCATGAAACTCAACTTTTTCTTCATATGCAAGAAAATTAAGTGAAATACTAAAATGCAGCCATCTGTACTCTTGTCCCGGAGTGGCTTGTCCCAGAGATGTTATGAGATTTAAACAACTGTAAAGCTTCTAACATTTTTCTGATTACCTCTTAAAACACATTTTAGTAAGAATAATTATACACTCCAACTAATAATTCTATACTCTTCTTGCACCAAGAAATTTAATAGTAATATTTATATAGCTTTTAAGAGATCTAGGTTCTTCTATCTTGTAATATATTATTTCCAAAACCATTTGCTTCTGACTGGAGTATGCAAAGTTGTGATGTTAGTGAAGCTTCTTCAGAAGTAGAGTCATATTAATATTCTATATATTTGATTGTCAATATTTATATGTCATTTGTTTTTTTGTCAACCATACATAATCCTAAACTTTATTAAATATCCATTGGTCCTAAAAATATTTATGCTTGCAACTAAAGTTTTTAAATGGTAAAAGACATTGAAAATTTACCTATGAACAATGACAATTTATTTGCCGATCTTTCAGTTATTTTGTATCCACTTAAAAAATCAATTTATTGCCTAAAGCACTTGACTGCTAACCAGAGGGCTGGTGGTTCAAACCCACCAGCCACTCCTCGGAAGGAAGGTTGACCAATCTACTCCTGTAGTGATATCGCCTCGGAAACCCAAAGAGGGCTCACTATGAGTCAGGTCCAACTTGACAGCACATAACAACAACAATGCTTGCAAAATGTGACCCTTCATTATGAAAATGTTATATGTATATCTCCCTAAAATGTGTGTATGCATGGCAATTTTCATTTTCAAGTACTGTTCTACATTTTTAATTCATTCCTGTAATGTTTCAAACATGGTAAATTGTCATAATTTCAAATTAATTTATTTCTAGTTTTAAAACTTTCATAAGAAAGCCTTGGCAAACACTTGTCTTTGCAAACCAAAATTTCTATGAGAGGATCTTATTTGAAGATGTGAAGCTCCTCTTTAGTTAAACTCCTGTCCCCTCAATTCTGCCTGTCAAGCAAGGAGTCTTTTGTCCATTCATCATGCTGCCTGGCACAAACAGTTTTGGATCAATTTCAGAGCCCGCTTTCTTAGCCTTTACATCAGCACTCTGAGCTCTGATAGAGAAAATCACAGAAGTGATCAGATGAACTCCAATTCCAATTTATGGCTTCCACATCCACAGGGCTCTCACCATGGCCTGGCAAACCTTCTGTGTTTCTCTAGGCAGCACTCTGTTTGTCTCAAATTGGCAATTCCAAACTTTTTCCCTCTCCTAACACCTCCTATTCCATCTCCTACTCTGTCATTCTCTACACAACACTGTTCCTCTTATTCAAAGTGAGGCTTTGGACCACTTCTTTACTGCTGAGCTGCCCCTGTTCCCATGCTTGGCTTGGCCCCCACCTTGCCCTGGATCCCAGCCTTCTCAGAAAACTTAATCTCATACTCAGCCTTCTCCTTCCAGCTTTCCTACATCCCTCTTTTGCTTTCAGGGTAGTAGCCAAGCCTTAACCAACTGTTTGTATCACTCTAGCTCTGCACTTTCCAAACTACTTACTTCCACTTATTCCCTCCCATACAATTCTCAATTCCTTGTATCTCATCCCATCTCCCTTACTACTAAACTTCCCTTGGCAATTCATCAATGATCTCCTTTTATTGATCTCCCAATAAACACTTCATAGGCCTACTAACAATAAGTGCTACTTAATCATTAGTTTATCAAGTCCTACTCTTACTTGATCATTTGAGTCCATGTAATACTTTGGAATTTTTTTTTTCCCCTCTCAAAATTCTCCCTTTTTATTGCACTATACTCTTCTGAGTTTCATCCCCCAACTCTCTCTGCCTATCCCCTTAAGGTAGACATCTGGAGGCTCTACCCTCAGCTTGCTTCTCTTATGTTAAAAACTTTCACCAGATGGTTTAATCAACTTTCATAGCTTCAATTGCCATCTATATGCTGATAACTTCCTGAATTATTGCCCAGCTTTATCTAACTCCTTACTAGATATTTTCACTGGTACATGTAATACACTTTTCACATTCATATGCATAACTCCTCTGCCATGGGGCAAACTTTTTTTTTACCCTCCCCTTTGTGAATTTTTGTGAGTTTCCCTGGTTTAGTAAATGAAATTCTAAGTTTTTCTAGTTGCTTAAGCTGGAGGAGGGGACATATATATATATAGATAGATAGATACATAGAGAGAGAGAGAGAGAGAGAGAGAGAGAGAAATGTAGATATACATTTATAGATATATACCAAATTAAGATATATATGTGTGTGTGTGTGTGTGTGTGTGTATGTTGTTGTGTTGTTGTTGTTGTTATGGGCCGTCGAGTCAGACCCGACTCATAGAGACCCCTCTTTGGGTTTCCAAGGCAGTATCACTATGGAAGTAGATTGCCCAACCTTCCTTCCGAGGAGTGGCTGGTGGGTTTGAACC
>NW_006921789.1:4633439-4663664 GCF_000298275.1 Orycteropus afer afer
TGTGTGTGTGTGTGTATATATGTGTGTGTGTGTATATATATATATACATATATATATATATATTTGAGTGATGGAGATTACATGCATATATGTACGCATATGTGTTATATACACATATAATCTCCACCACTCATCTGTCACTTTGTCATTCTGTGGTGGCTTGCATGTTGCTGTGATCCTGGCAGTTATGTTACTGGTATTTCAAATACCAGCAGTGTCACCCATGGTGGATAGGCTTCAACAGAGTTTCCATACAAAAGCAGACCAGGAAGAACCTGGTGATCTATTTCTTTATAAATTGGTCAATGAAAACCTTATGAATAGCAATGCAATGTTGTCTGGTATAATGTCAGAATATGAACACCTTAAATTTCAAGGCACTCAAAATACTACTGTGAAAGAGCTGCTTCATCAAAGTGGTGAAGTTGACCTTAATGATGTAGATGGAGTAAATCTTTCAAGACCTTCTTTTATTGATGTGTCATGACTCACAGTGAGAAGAAATAGCTGCAAATATCCACTAATAATCAGAATGTGGAATGTGCAAATTATGAATCTAGGAAAAATGAAGGTCATCAATAATGAAATGAAATGAATAAAGATTGACATCTCAGGCATTAGTGAAACTAACTGAAAGAAGCCCTGATGGTGCACTGATTAAACTTGGCTGCTACCTGAAAGGTCAGTGCTTTGAACCCACCAGGAACTCATGAGTAAGAGATGTGGCGGTCTGCTTCTGTAAAGATTTATAGCCTTAAAAACACTACAGTTTTGGCCTATAAGTTAGCTATGATCAAGCATCTATCTGATGGCCTTAGGTTTTAGGTTTAATGTTGTTATGTGCCGTCGAGTAGGACCCAACTCATGGTGACCCCTCCTTGGGTTTCCGAGGCAGTATCACTACGGAAGTAGATTGCCCCATCTTCCGTCAGAGGAGTGGCTGGTGGATTTGAACCGCCAGCCTTCTGATTATCGTCAAGTGCCTTAGGCACTACGCTACCAGAGCTCTCAGGTTTAGTTAGCTAAAATGGACTGGTATTGGCCATTTTGAATCAGAAAACCATACAGTTGCCAGAAATGGCAAATTGAGGAGCACCGGTGTCACAATCATTTTCAAAAATAATGTTTCAAGATCTATGCTAAATTAAAATGTTGTCAGTGGTGTTCATATGCCTACAAGGTAAACCAGTTATTACTATTATTCAAACTTATGCCTATGATGAAGAAAATTAAGGTTGTTTTTAACCAACTTCTCCAGTCTGGAATTGATCAAACATGCAATAAGGATGCATTGATAATTACTGGTAATTGGAATGCAAAAATTGGAAACATAGAAGAGGTAGTTGGAAAATCTGTCTTGATGATAGAAGACATACTGGAAATCACATGATAAAATTTTGCAAGACCGATCACTTATTCATTGCAAATATTTTTTTCTCAACAACCTAATTGGCAACTATTAACATAAACTTCCCTGGATTGAATATACAGAAATTGAATATGTCTTTGCAAAGAGATGATGGAGAAACATGATATCACCAGTCAGAACAAGGCTAATGGCTGATTGTGGAAAAAAGATCATCAATTGCTCATGTGCGAGTTCCCGCTGAAGCTGAAGAAAATTAAAACAAGTACACAAGAGCCAAAATATGACTTTACGCATATTGTTCCTGAACTTATTGACCATCTCAAGAATAGTTTTGATGCACTGAACATCAATGAGCAAAGAAAAGTTGTGGGATAATGTCAAGAATATCGTACGTGAAGAAAGAAAATGATCTTTAAAAGACGTGAAAGAAAGAAAAGACCAAATTGGATGTCAGAAGAGACTTGGAAATTTGCTCGGGAACAGAAGAAAGGATAAAATAAAAGAGCTAAACAAGATCTCAAAAGGCAGCTCAAGAAGACAAAGTAAAGTATTATAATGAAATGTTCAAAGACCTGGAATTAGAAAACCAAGAGCAGAGAAGGCTTACATAATTTCTCAAGATGAAAGAACTGAAGAAAAACTCTAGGCTTGAGTTGCAATATTGAAGGATTCCATGGGCAAAATATTGAATGAAGCCGAAAACATCAAAAGAAGATGGAAGGAATATATGGAGTAACTGTACCAAAAAGACTAGGTCAGCATTCAAGCATTTCAGTTAAGTATGATATGATCAAGAACTGATGGTACTGAAAGAAGTCTCAGCTGCACTGAAGAGACTGGAGAAAAACAAAGCTCCAGGAAGAGACGTAATTGCAACTGAAATGTTTCAACAAATGGATGCCATGCCAGAGGTGCTCATTCATCTATGCTAAAAAATTTGAAAGACGGCTATTTAGTCAACCAACTGGAAGAGATCTATATTGTGCCCATTTCAAAGAAAGGTGATCAAACAGAATGTTGAAGTTATCAAGCAATATTAGTAACATCATGTGGTAGTTAAGGTTATGAGTCAATTTGGCTGGGCCTGGTTTGGAGTGACTGGGCAGCAGGATGTAGTTATTCCCCATGGTGAGATTGGTAATTAACTCCTTGGTGGAATATATTGGAGCAGTTGAGTAGCTGCTTTAGGGATGTGGGTTGCTTCAAGTATATAGGAAGCAACTTTGAAGAAGGTCTCTAGTTTTTTGACACACTTGAACCCTGCAGGTAGCCAAGTCATTGTTCACCAGCCTGCCATGGCCTGCCAATATTGGGACTCTTAATGGATTTGAATTAGTGGCCCGCTGCGTTGTTTGGCAATATTGGGACTGTGCCTTTTAACTTGTCAACCCTGGGTTTTTCAGCCTTAGCATCCAGCAGCTGTCTGAGTGAAGAAAAGCTTTCAGCTTCAGTAGGCCAGGAGCAAGAGGCACAGTTGAAGCTCAGGAGCTTTCACCCAGCCCATAGAGCCTGGAACTTTGAATTCGGACTCCTAGCCTCCAAAACTGCAAGGGAATAAACTCCTGTTTATTAAAGCCATCTCTTTGTGGTCTATTCTGGTCAGAGCAGCACAAGATAACCAACACGTATCATATGCAAGAAAAGTTTTGCTGAAGATAATTAAAAAATGGTTGCAGCGATACAACAATAGGGAACTGCCAGAAGTTCACACCAGATTCAGTAGAGGACGTGAAATGAGGGGTATCAGTGCTGATGTCAGATGGGTCTTGACTGAAAGCAAAGAATACCAGAATGATGCTGGTTGCATTTTTTGACTGTGCAAAGGTATTCAAATGAAGGTATCATAGCAAATTATGGATAACATTGTGAATAATTGGAATTCTGGAGCACTTAATTGTGCTCCTGTTGAACCTGTACATAGACCAAGAGGCAATCATTTAAATAGAACAAAGGGATACTGCATGATTTAAATCAGAAAAGGTGTGTGTCAGGGTTGTATCCACTCAGTATACTTATTCAATCTGTATCCTGAGCAAATAATCTGAGAAGCTGGACTATAAGGAGAAAAATTCAGCATCAGGATTAGAGGAAGGCTCATTAACAACCTTCCATGTGGAGATGACACAACTTTGCTTACTGAAAATGAAGAGGACTTAAACACTTACTGAAGAAGATCAAAGACAACAGTTTTTATATGGATTTTCTCAACATAAAGAAAACAAAAATCCTCACAACTGGACCAGTAAGCAACATCATGATAAATGGAGAAAATATTGTTGTCAAGGGTTTCATTTTACTAAGATGAACAATTAACACCCATGAAAGTTGTAGTGAGGAAATCAAACAACATGTTGCATTAGGTAAATTTGCTGCAAAAGAACTCTTTAAAGTGTTAAGAAGCAAAGATGGCACTTTGAGGACTAAGATGCACCTGACTCAAGTCTGTGATATTTTTCAATTATCTCATATGCATGTAGGAGCTCTGGTGGTGTAGTGCCGAAGGCATTTGACTGTTAACCAGAAGGCTGTCAGTTCAAACCCACCAGTCATTCCTCAGAAGGAAGGTTGGGAAATCTATTACCATAGTGATATTGCCTTGGAAACCCAAGGAGGGGTTGTTATGAGTTGGATCTGACTCCATCATAGTGTGTTGTGTTGTGTTGCATTGCATATGCATGTGAAAGTTGGACAAAGAAATCTGATGAAAATCTGATACATTTGAATTACAGTGTTCTTGAAGAATAGTGAATGTATCATGGATTGCCAGAAAAATGAACAAATCTGTCTTGGAAGAAGTAGTCAGAATACTTCTTGGAAAACAGAATGGTGAGACTTTGGACAATTTATCATCAGGGACCAGTCCCTGGAGAAGTACATGATGCTTGGTAAAGTAGAGAGTTAGTGAAAATGTGGAAGACTCTCAATGAGATGGATTAACACAGTGGCTGCAACAGTGGGCTTAAACTTGGCAAAGACTGTGAACACAACCAGGACCATGCAGTGTTTCATTCTTTATATAGAAGGTTGCTATGAGTTGAAACCAACTTAACAACATCTAAGAACAACATATATACATACGTACATACACACACATGTCACTTCTAATCTGTCCCTCTTTCTGATACCAAGTTTCATATTAAACACTAAGCCGTCATATAAAAAATGGCATGGGGGTGGCTTCTGACCTCCTCTAACATAAAAGGGGCAGGAGGATCAAGATCAACAGACCAAAGCTGATTCTTATGAGGTGGAGGTCAGACATGCCTCCACCCTCAATCTTTTTACCAATTCTGACACCTATCGTTCTTCCCACCAAACTCTCTTCCTTGCTGGTTTCGATAATCTGTTGCAATGGCCATGCAGAAATCACAGATAATACTTGCAATTACGGCATATATTAGGAAAGTAGCAGGTTACAATTCAGGATCAGGAATGACCAGGCTACAGCTCATCAAGACAGGCTCCCCTCAGCTGTTTGCAAAGGCAGGTCTCTCTCTAGCCCTAAGCCCCTTGGCCTGGCCTCTGTCCTGCTGGACAAGTGTTACAAAGCTCCTTTGGCTCTCTGATAAATTACTAGAGGCACCCTACTCCACCAGCAAACTTTCTGCCTGAAAGCACTCAGCTTCCTCAGTCTGTGGGTCAGGAAGCCCACCCTCTGTCTTCTGTCAGTCTTTTGGTTCTGCTTTTCTGCTGTTGCCATTTCTCTGCCACTGCTTCTCACCATCTCTGGTGTCTCTTGGATCAAAGATGTTCAGCGTAAGAACCTTGGGTCAAGAGGATGCACTCCACTCCTGCTTCTTCTTTCTTGATGGCAGTGAGATCTCCTTTTTCACTTCCCAGATGGGTCAGTTTAATCCTAGCCACTAGACTACCAGGGAATTAGGATGGCTCATTTTAAGACCAGCAAGATGGCAAAACTATTCAGTCTCCACCTTAGGGTTCCGTACATATTATTTGCATGGTCCTATCCCCTACAAGGGAGCTCTGGTGGTGTAGTGCCTAAGGTATTTTACTGCTAATTGGAAGGCTGGTGGTTCAAACCTATCAACCATTCCCCAGAAGGAAGATGGGGCAAGATACTTCTGTAATGATTCTGCCTTGGAAACCCAAGGAGGGGTCACTATGAATCAGAACTGACTCGACAGCAGTGAGTTTTTGTTTTGTTTTGTTTTTAACCCCCTACAAGGGTGCCATGCATCTTATTTCCATTATTAGCAAGCTATCCAATCCCTCTGACAGGCCACAAACACCTCACATTTGCATAACTCCACCCCGTCATCTGTTGGGAGTCACAAAGCCTATGGCTAGAAGCACCATCCAAGTACTTAACTGCATCACACTTTATAATTCTCTCATCTTATATAGCTTGAACTCTGCTGCTTGTGTAATTCAAGAAACCATCATCACGCTCCTGGACTACCATTAAGACTGATGCCTTGTCTCTCTGTCTCCTCTGTGTGGTCCTTCTTTCATATTGCACACTGTAGTGAGAGTGATCATTTTAAAACACAAATTTCCTTTTTAAAATACCACAATCATTCCCTCACCATGACATTCAAAGCTATTCCAGTCTTATCACTGCTTTGCTCTGCATCTCATCCCTTGTCACTGCTAGCTCCTTCATCCATTAGTCCACTGAAGTTCTTGATGCCTTCTACAAGTACCATGTCTTCTTTATTTTCAAGCTTCCGCATACATTGCTACCTCTGGAATGCCCATGTCTACCTATTAATTCTTTCTTCTTCCTGTGTGTAATTCATCCTAGTACTTCTCCATTCTTACTTTACAGGTTACCATCTCCAAAAAACCTTTTTGATACATCTTCCTATAGACTAGTTGCCTTCCCCAGTTGTCCTGAAGTACCCTGTGTTTTATCCATTTATTACCACTAATACTACCTCACTGCCTTGGAAACCCAAGGAGGGGTTTCTATGAGTCAGGGCTGATTTGACAGCACATAACAACAACAACAACAATAACAATAATATCTCATGATTTTCTGTTAACTTGATTTATTCTCCCCATAAGTTCATGGCATGGTCAAAGTATGTGCTAAATAAGCATATTTGAATGAATGAGTAACTGAGTTATCCCACAGATAAGCAACTGTTATATGTGTTTTTATCTCATATACTTTACTTTACTCCTTCCCAAGGAAATAGGGAAGAGAAGGCATAATGTGTGTCCTTCTTTGACATGTAAGCATGTTGTTGTTGTTGTTAGGTGGCATCCAGTCATCTCCAACTCATAGCAACCCCATGTACAACAGAGCAAAACACTGCCCAGCCCTGTGCCAGCCCCACGATCCTTACTATACCTGAGCCCATCGTTGCAGCCACTGTATCAATCCACCTTGTTGAGGGCATTTCCCTATTTCATTGACCCTCCGCTTTACCAAGCATGATATCCTTCTCCAGGGAATGGTCTCTTCTAACAATATGACTAAAATAGGTGAGACCAAGTCTGGCTATTCTCACTCCCAAGGAGCATTCCAGCTTCCCTTCTTCCAGAAAAGATTTGTTAGTTATTTTAGCAGTGCCTGGTACTTTCAGCATTCTTCACCAACACCACAACTTGAAAGCATTGACTCTTCTTCCGTCTTCCTTATTCATTGCCCAGCTCTCACATGCTGTCAAAGGGGCAGGGAGGCCACATCTTCTGATCTCCTCTAACCCCACAAGAGAAAGACAGAATCACCATTACCAGCCCAAGGCCTATTCGTGCAAGGCCAGACATGCTGCCTCCCTCCAGCCCTTTCACCAACTGTTCCTCCCAAAGCACCACCACTTCTCTCCTGGATTTGATAATTCGCTGCAGTGGCCACACAGAACTCACAGATTATGGGGTTTAATAGGAAAGCACCAGGCTACAATTCAGGTTCAGGAACAACGTTCAGTTTCTCTCAGCCCACTGTCTCTCAGCCAACAGTCTCTCACAGTCTCTACCAGCAGTGCATGTCTCTTGGTTTCTCTCTCAGCAATGCATGTCTCTTGCATCTCATTCCCAGCAGTGCATGTCTATCAGGAGTGCATGTCTCAGGAGCACATTTCTCTCAGGTTCACATTTCTCTCAGCCAGCACTCAGAGAGACTTCTTCTGCCTCTACGAGGCCTCCTTTTGAGCCTGGCTGAGTGGCCAACCAACCATAACATCAGAATTCCAAGCACTTAAGAGACAGCGAACTTTCCAGAACATTGCTTTGTGCCACTCCCAACAGAAATACTCCAGGTGGATAACATTTACAATCAGGAGCTCCTTGGTCGCTCATGGCAAATTCCACCACTGAGTTTACAAAGACTTATGGCTAGAAAAGCCATACCAGGTAATTTATTACACTGCACATGCATATAGGCGATTGAAAATACTGTGGCTTGTGTCAGGTTCACCTTAGTCTTCAAGGAGATATCTTTGCTCTTCAGCACTTGAAAGAGGCCTTTTGCAACAGATTTTCTCAGATGACATAGCATTGGGCAAATCTGCTGCAAAAGACCTCTTTCAAGTGCTGAAGAGCAAAGATATCTCCTTGAAGTCTAAGGTGAGCCCAATGCTATACATTGTCTGGGGAGCTCTGGTAGTGTAGTGCCTGAGGCATTTGACTGTTAACCAGAAGGCTGCCAACTCAAACCCACCAGCCACTACTCAGAAGGAAGGTTGGGCAATCTACCTCCATAGTGATACTGCCTCAGAAACCCAAGGAGGGATCACTGTGTGTCAGATCCAACTTGAAGGCAGTGAGTTTATACATTGTCTGATATCTTGACTGCTGCTTCCATTGGCGTTCATTGTAGAACCAAATGATGTGAGATTTTTGACCACTTCAATCTTTTTTCCATTTATCACAATGCTGCTTATTGGTCCAGTTGTGAGGATTTTTGTTTTCTTTATATTGAGGTGTAATCCATACTGCAGACTATAGTCTTCAATCTTCTTCAGTAAGTGCTTCAAGTCATCCTGGCTTTCTGCAAGCAAAGTTGTGTCATCAGTGTATTACAGATTGTTAATGGGTCTTCCTCCAATCCTGATGCCACATGCCTCTTCATCTAGTTCATCTTCTCAGATTATTTGCTCAGCATACAGACTGAATAAATATGGTAAAAGGATACACCCCAATGCACTCCATTTTTAATTTTCAACCATGCAATGACTGCTAACCAGAAAGCTGGCAGTTCAAACCCACCAACTACTCCTCAGAAGGAAGAATGGGCAATCTATTTCTATATAGATATCACCTCAGAAACCTGAGAAGGGGTCTCTATGAGTCGAATTGACTCCACGGCACTGAGTTTGGTTTTCAGCACCCCCTTGTTCTGCTTGAACGACAGCCTCCTGATCTATGTACAGGTTCCTCATGAGAACAATTACGCATTCTGGAATTCCCATTTTTATCAATGTTGTCCATAATTTGTTATGATCCACACAACTGAAAGCTTTTGCAGAGTCAATAAAACATAAGTAAACATCTTTCTGGTATTCTTTGCTATGAGCCAAGATATCTGACATCAGCAATGACATCCCTCCTTCCACGTCCTCTTCTGAATCCAGTTTGCATTTCTGGAAATTCTCTGTCTATATACTGCTGCAACCACTTTTGAATTATCTTCAGTAAGATTTTACTTGCATGTGATATTAATCATATTGTTTGAACATTTCCACATTGTGTGAGATCACCTTTCTTTGGAATGTGTACAAATATGCATCTCTTCCAGTCAGTTGGACAGGTACCTATCTTCCAAATCTCTTGGCATCGTCAAGTGAGTGCCTCCAGCATGACATCCATTTGTTGAAACATCTCAATGGGTATTCCATCAATTCCTGGAGCTTTGTTTTTTTGCCAATTCCTTCAGTGCAGGTTTGACTTCTTCCTTCAATACCACTGGTTCTTGTTCATATGCCACCTCCTGAAATGAATGAACATTGATTGGCCAGTTCTTTTTGGTACAGTGACTCTGTGTATGACTTCCATCTTCCTTTGATGCTTCCTGAATCATTTAATATATTGCCCATAATCTTTCAATATTGCAACTTGAGGCTCAAATTTTTTCTTCACTTCTTTCAGCTGAGAAATGGCAAGAGTGTTCTTCTCTTTTGGTTTTCCAACTTTAGGTCTTTGCACATTTCATTATAATAATTGACTTTGTCTTCTTGAGCTGCTCTTTGAAATCTTCTGCTCAGATCTTTTATCTTGTCATTTCTTTCATTTGCTTTAGCTACTCTCCATTCCAGGACAAATTTCAGAATCTCTTCTGGCATCCACTTTGGTCTTTTCTTCCTATCCTGTCTTTTTAACAATCTTTTGCTTTCTTTTTGGATGATGTTCTTGATGTCATCCCACAATTCTGGTTTTCAGTCACTGGTGTTCAGTTCACTAAATATATTCTTTAGATGGTCTCTAAATTCAGGAGGAATATAATCAAGGTCATATTTTTACTCTCATGGACTTGTTTTAATTGTCTTTAATTTCAAGTTGAACTTGCATATGGGCAGTTGATATGTTCCACAGTCAGTTCCTTGTCTTGTTTTGGTTGAAGATATTGAGCTTTTCCATTGCTTCTTGCCACAGAGTAGTCAGTCTGATTCCTGTGTCCTCCATCTGGCAAAGTCCACCTGTATAGCCACCATTCTTGTTGTTGAAGAAAGGTATTTGCAATGGACAAGTTGTTGGTCTTGCAAAATTCTATCATGTGATCTCCAGTGTTATTTCTATCACCAAAGCCAAATTTTCCAACTGCCGGTGATTCTTCTTTGTTTCCATCTTTTGCATTCCAATCCCCAATGGAAATCAGCACATCTTGATTGCTTGAACTTGATGCTCTGTCAATTTCAGACTGCAGAAGTTGGTAAAAACTTCAATTTCCTCATCTTTGGCTTTGGTGGTTGGTGTGTAAATTTGAATAATAGTAATATCAACTGGCTTTCCTTGTAAAGAAAAAGAAAAAAACCACAACTCACTGCTGTCAAGTTGATCTTGACTCATAACAATCCCTCCTTTGGGTTTCCAAGGTGGTATCTCTACAGAAGTAGATTGCCTAATCTTCCTTCTGAGGAGTGGCTGGTGGGTTTGATCTACCAGCCTTCTGGGTATCAGTCAAATGCCTTAGGCACTACACCACCAGGCCTTCCTTGCAGGCATATGGATGTTATTCTATCACTGCAGCATTGTATTTCAGGATAGATCTTGAAACATTCTTTGTGATGATGAATGCCATGCCATTCCTCTTCAATTTATCATTCCTGGTGTAGTATATATGGTTGTCTGATTCAACCCAAAACCAGTCCATCGGAGCTCACTAATGCTTAGGATATCAATCTTTATGTGTTCCATTTCAATTTTGACAACTTCCAATTTTCCTAGATTCATACTTCGTACATTCCATGTTCTGATGTGTGCATCTATTCCTTCTCTTTGAGTCATACCACATCAGCAAATAGAGGTCCCAAAAGCTCTACTTCATCCATATCATTAAGATCAGCTCTGCTCTGATGAGGCAGCTCTTTCCCAGTTGTATTTTTCCTGCCTTCCAACCTGAGGGGCTTATCTTCCTGCATTGTATCAGAAAATGTTTCAGGGCTATTCATAAAGTTATCCAGTAATATCTCAGACAGTGTTTCACTGCTATTTATATGATTTTCACTGGCCAATTCTTTCAGAAGTGAATGGCCTCTTTCTTCTTCCAAGTCTGTCTCAGTCTGGAAGCTGATTCCCCCACCTAGCCAGTCATACGCCAACCCCCCATGGCACACAACTACCTGTCTAATCTCTTCCCCTGAAAAGTCACATGATAGGATTACCAAACAGAAATTCAACTGGAAAGAATTCATTTCTATCCAAGTCCAAACCCAGCTACTTCATTTTACTATTGAAGAAACACAAGTTCAGAGTTCAGTGACTTTAGCAAGGTCATACAATAACGTGATAGTGGAGCTGGGATGGGACCCAGTTATTGAAAGCATATGCCTTTTAAATCAGAGAATCAAAATAGGAGACTAGGACATAAAATGTAAGGATCTCTCAGCATATGGGGAAGACAGAGAGTATATAGAACTTGGATATGGTTTATGACTGCTGTGCCAGGCAGATTAGGGGCTGGAAACCACATGCTTGTTATCAGTAGTAAGGCGCACCAATCAGTGAGTTGAAAATAGAAATATCATTAGTCACAATACACTATTTTAATGACTCATGTTTTCTAGTTCTTAGACTTTATCTACTAAATATGTGCTGGATTAAGAAAGGAAGATATTGATATAGTGTTCTGCACAAATTCATGACCATCATTTTTTATAAACAATTGAGATTTAAAAGATACTGACAGCACCGTGGTTAAATTTTACACTTATTCAACACTTACTAAAACTTCTATATTCTTCTAATATTAGTTTTCTTTCTCAATTAACATATAAAAACTACAAAATGAGTCAACTCAATTTCCAATCTAGAGAAAATTACATTTTTTGTCTTAAGGAAAAAGCCTAATAAGTTTTTTCTTCTTCTGGTAACTGACTGTTCCTACCAACACCTCCATTTAGAATCTTCAAGTCTATTCAGGGATTAGCCTGGTGACTTCTTGTGTCAGTATAAAATGTCACATGATTTTTTTTTTTTTTTAAATCACAGAAGTGGCATTACAACCTAGGCAAAAAAAAGAAAGAGAGACACTTTTCCCACCCCAAGCTATATAGGTAACAAACAAGCTACCCAGTCTCTATCTTTACAGACAGTCTATTTTCTGCCGTACTTATCTAACCCAACTTGTAGAGACAATATAGTCATTTGAAAGGTTACCTACCATTATGTAGGATACCAGATAAAATAAACAATGTTTGGTTAAATTGGAATCTTGAATAAGCAACAAATAATTAATATAAGTATGTCCCAAATTTTGCATGGGATACTTATACTGAAAATCATTCATTGCTTATCTGAAATCCATGTTTAACTGGGCATCCTATAATTTTGTTTGCTAAATCTTGCAACACTTGCTTGCATTTAGAGCTGCTGGAAGGAAGTTCCATCTCAAAAATCAGTGTGTACTTCCTAGCCAGCCCTACGCCCCCAACACATACACACCTACCTGTCTAGTCTCTTCACCTGAAAAGCCTCACAGTGGGTTTACCAATCAGAAATGCATCTGGAAAGGATTTAGTGATCCAAGTCCAAACCTAGCTTCTTCATTTTACTATTGAAGAAACACAAGTTGAGAGTTCAGTGACTTTAGCAAGGTCACACAATGATGTGACAGAGGATCTGGGATGGGACCCAGTTATTGTTGCTGCTGTTGTTAACTACAGCCCAGTGTTCTATCTACTACCTACCAGTCTTGCTGTTATTGTGTGCTGTTGAGTCTATTCCAGGCCATAGTGATACTATTGAACATAGGAGAACTGTTCCATCAGGTCTCCTATGCTATAATCTTTACAGGAGCAGAACTTCAGGCCCTTTTTTCCCATAGAACAGCTAGTGGATTCAAACCACCCAACTTTTGGTTAGCAGCCAAGTGTTTAACCATTGTGCCACCAGGGCTCCTTTTTAAAGGTCTGTGGTAGTTAAAGTTGTATGTCAACTTGTTTGGGTCTGGTTGAGGGGCTAGGTAGTTGGTGGTAGTTATTCCCTGTGATGAGACTGGCAATCAGCTCCATGTTGGGATCTACCACAAGCAGCTGAGTAGCTACTTTAAGGATATGGTCTGTTCCCCATACATAAGCAGCAGCCTTGGGAATGGTCTCTAACTTATGGCACACTTGAACCCTGCATGTTGCTGAGTTGTTCAGCAGCCTGCCATGCTCTGCTGATCTTGGGACTTTTAATGAACTTGAATTTATGGTGTTCTGTGTGGTTTGGTAATATCAGGACTGTGCCTTATTACTTGTCAACCTTGGGCTTGTCAGCCTCAGCAGCCAGCAGCTGAGCAAAGAAATGCCTCCAGCTTCAGTAGGCCAGGAACAGGAGGCAAAGCTGAAGCTCAAGGTTGAGAAGCTTTCACCCAGCCCCCAGAGCCTGGCACTTTGAACTCAGACTTAAAGCCTCCAAATTGTAAGAATAAATTGTAATAATTTGTTTAAATAAATTGTAATAATTGGTTTTAATTATTGTATATTCTTGTTTGTTCAAGCCATCCCATTCGTGGTCTACTCCTGTCAGAGTGGCACTAGGTAACCAGAACAGGTCTCAGACAATTTTTAAAAACTGGCATGTTTTCCTACAGGGTGCCACTCACAAAATGAAGTTAAAGTTGGTTGGGTGGGAGATGATTACTGACCCTCTCTCTGAAACTCTAAAAGACATATAAGTATCCACTTTATAGAATTGCACGCAAATAATTTTTTACTTACGTATAATACTAAGCAAAGAAAAGGCTAGCTCAAATATAAAGATATGAGCATGGAAGTATAGCAAGAAGACATAAAAATTGGAGCTGCTAGAAGTGTCTAAATGTCTAAAGAGCCAGAAAAGGCCCTGAAAGATCCTAGTTGTTCCTCCTTAGGACTATGCCTTTATATCTCTGTGATGGGGTATGTGTGACATACCTAATGTTTATAAATTTAAAGTCACATCCTAAAATAAACATTATAAAAAAGCATATGTACACATGAACACATTCAACTTATTCATACTGACAGATAACTGCTGGGTCTGCTGTCTTCATGAAATTTCACTCTCCTCTCCCTAACAAAGGTAAGACATGTATCCAAATGACATCTGTTATGTTTTCCTAATATGTAATGTATATTTGATACTAAAACAATAGCAGGCATGTGGTTCTCAAGCATCATCCTACCTTGCACCATGAGTGGGGTTCCTGAAAAATGCAGTCATCAAAAAATCAATGGAAATAATATTCTGAGCAGAAAAAGACTTTATCATTCATGAAACTGAAGACTTGTTTCTATATCTGTCCTGCAAATGAGCTGAAAACTTATGGCTTTCCTTAGTTAGGAAGTGAGAATTTAGCAGATAGCCACATGCTTTAGAACAAAAATGGACATGTTTACATGAAGCCGGTGGCTGAAGCTGATGTGATGTAGACAGACACGAGAGGAAGACAATGTGTTCAATCACAGAAATCTAATCATTATGTAGACTAGGCAAAGAACCTGGCTAAAAACTAACCAACCAACCTAAAAGCAGATCTAATCCACTAATAAATACAATTCTAAAAAATTAAAGAAGACATGGATCAGGGGCAAAAAGCCATACAGATATCTAGAACTGAAACTCAGAGGATCTCTATAAAAGAGATATATAGTGTGCTGGAGTTCGCTTTTACTGGTTCTTAAGAGCCAATAGTGCCCCTCTCTTCCCAATTCTATGTAGTAACCTCATGTTGGTAGCTTGAAATTTGACATAGTAGGAGTACTTATGAAAGGAGTTCTGGTGGTGTGGAAGTTAAGGCTTCTGGCTGCTAACCAAAAGGTTGGTGGATGGAACCTACCAGCTGCTGCATGGAAGAAAGATAGGGAAGTCTGCTCTGTAAAGATTTATAGCCTTGGAAACCCAATGACTGAGTTGGAATTGACTCAATGGCAGAAAGCTTGTTTTTTTTCTTTTTCTTTTTTTTTTAAAGGAGTACTTATACCATGGACATTGACTAACCTTACACATTGCTACCTCTTTTATTTCCCCTTTGTTTCTTTCTTTCTTTTTTTGAGAGCCAATTTACTAAAATGGGTGCTACTCACTGCCTAACGCTCAGTAAAGGAAACAGTAGGGGACAGTGTAGGACCAACAGGCCCAGTGCCTTCCAGAAAGGTGACCATACAGAATGGCCTGGGAACAGAGGATGTGCTCATTACAGCAAGGGAAGCAGACCTAGAAATAAAATTGGAAAGAAGTGTCTGCCATAATATCCCCAGACCTAGAAGCCGTACTAACTCATATCTAACTCAGAACAGAAATCCAAGAAGTAGATATCAAATTATGTTGAGGCAAAGAAAGGGGGGGAAAAGTGTGAACTTTAAATTATATTTAGAGATCAATGCTCTGTAAGCATGTCCATTTTTATTTCCATTTTGTTTCCTAAATTGTCATTTGAAAAATTTGAATCCTGTGTTTGCTGTTCAAAGAGTATTACTTCCAAACCTCAGTCATGATGTTTCCAAATAATGTTGCTGAAGCTAGTACAGTAGTGGAAAAGGGATGCCAAAACAGCCAACAAGGATGTAAAATCAAACTTTGCCCCCTGTCAAGCAGAAACTACTATTGATTTGACCAAGCAGAGTAATACCTAGAGTTTGCAAAACTGCCTCCAGAGACCCCACTGGACACCCACACAGTAGTGAAGATCCCAAATTTAGTAACAAAGACCTCAATCTGCATTCTCTGTGATTATCCTTGAACTTGCTTGAATATCAAAATTGCCCATTAATTTTCTTTTGCTTTTCCTTTAACTTCAAGGCAGGGATATGTCTGCAACAATTTGTTTACATGAGCAGTCAAATAATTACTTTTTCACATTAGCAGCAGGTTAACTGCTAAACTTATTCAAAAGAACAGGAAAGAAATACATTGCTTGTATTTTCTTTTTAAGTTTTGTTGATCCAGATAAAGAATTTAAAAACAATTCTTATAGTGAAATTGCCCTGTGTGGGCAATAGAGAGCATTTATCTCTTTGCCTTTGGTAATAAACTATGCTAATTACAATAGCAAATGTAATAGCCATTTTACAAAGGCTATGTAAAAGAATGATCATGGATAATATCAGAAATAAGTACGTGGTGTGTGTGTGTTTCTCCCTTGACCTTTTGTGAAAAAAAAACTTAATGCTTCTTTTTAAAAATGTGTACTTAAATCATAATTCAAGACAATTGGCACATAGTGATGGCAAATATTCATCTATGGGTAAATAGATGGGTAGACAGGCTGAATGTCTAGGGAGGGGCAGTGTGCCCATGACCATGTATAGGGTTGGCAGACATGTGTCTGCAAGTGTATTTGTATGCACTGTAACAATGTCCAGGTACATAGTGAAGCTGACAAGAGACAAGAAAGGTTGTGGTGACTTCTTGGCTACAGCCAGCTACCAGGAGAGAGCAAGTAGTTGGCCCTGTGGGCTCAGAACCATGGTCACAGGGGACATCAAACTCAACTGGCATAGTATATTACCCAGAAACATTGTTCCACATCCTACTTTGGCGAGTAGCCACTGAGTGGCCATCTAGATGCAACTCAACCACAGCAAAGAAGAATGAAGAGAACCAAAGATACATGGAAATAATTAGTCCAAAGTACTGGTAGACCATGCAATCCTCAGCCTATATGACCATGAGACCAGAAGAACTAAATGGTGCACAGCTACCACTGTTAACTACTAGGAGTGGGATCCATGTAGTAGATACTGGATAGAGTGGGAGAACAATGTGGAACAAAAGTGAAAATCACAAAATAAAATCAAGAATAAAAAAGGACCAGTTTGCTAGTCTCATGGAGAGAGCCTGCTGGGACCCCTGAAACTGTGGCCCCTAGCTGCCCTTCAGGTCTGGAATTGAACTCATTTCTGTGGTTTTCAGCCAAATAATAGGCATATGGACTGAACATTTCCATCAAGTAGATACACTACTTGGAGAGATCAGTCATGGGAAAACAGAAGGGTAGTATATGCACAAGGAGACAGCTGGGGGGGAGGCGCAGAGGGCGTACATGGGAGGGAAAGACACAAGGAAGAGGTAACTATGGGGAGGAAGTAGGAAGAGAGCTGTTACATTGTGGGGAATTGCAGTCAAAGTCATGAGATAAAATGTGTATGAACTGGTGCATGGAAAATGAATTTGCTCTGCAAACTTTCACCCAAATCACAATAAAAATTAAAAAGAAAAAACTTAAAAAAGAAAGAATAAGATAGTTGCCACATTAAAGTAGGTATATATAAAGTAGGAATTCCCTCAAAGTTTCTTGAAGCATTTTAGAACAGAAAAATAGTCTCAGGATCAATTATTTCAGATCATAAATGTTACTATTAAAGAACTCAGCCAGTTCGCTAAAGAGTACAACTCAAGTTCAGTACCCTGGAGTCCAGTTTCCTAGCTCTGAATCCAGTGTTCTTTTTATTAGAACACACTCTGCTTCCCTGAAAAGAAGTATTGGCCTACCACATATTAACTGAGATGTATAAAATATTATAGTGTGTAGTAATATGTTCAACTATTCAGGTGGAGTTGGGACAAAGCTGGTCAACCTCATGAGTTCTGTACTCTTCAGCAACGGCTTATTTACTTACTTAACCCTCTTTTTGCCCACTTTTGCAAACTCTTTATCTGATTCTCAAATATGCATACTTCTTTCTGTTGAATGCTTCAAAGCTCAAACTCTTCCACTTCCCTATCCATTTGAGTATTTTCCTACTCTTTGGTGTACCAGGTAACTGATGTTAGATCATCTATATTGCATTTTCCTGATGTTGTTGTTGTTATGTGACATTGAGTCAGCCCCGACTCATAGCAACTCCTCCTTGGGTTTCCGAGGCAGTATCACTATGGAAGTAGATTGCTCAACCTTCCTTCTGAGGAGTGGCTGGTGGGTTTGAACCGCCAGCCTTCTGGTTAGTAGTCAAGTGCCTTAGGCACTATGCTACCAGAGCTCTTATTTGCCTGATATTGTAACAAAATGTCCTACTCTTTTTTGATGTGTGAGATATATTTATACACAACAACAAATAGTGCTTTTACTATATTTCTACAGGGACATCCTTGCTTTAAATCTTTGCTCTTAACATTACTTCATGTCTTCTGGAACAAGGATCCATGGTGCATCAAATTTTTACCAATTGCTGATCAATTACTATCTTAGTTACTGAGTGCTACTGTAACAGAAATGCCACAGGTGGGTGGCTTTAAAGAACAGAAATTTACTTTCTCACAGTTCAGGAGGCTGCTGGAAGTCAAAATCAGGGTACTGCTTTTGGGTGAGGTACTTCTTTATTTATTTCAGCTACTAGTAACTGGTAATCATAGGAGTTCCCAGTCTTATAGATGCACCTGCTGTCTGTCTGTCTGCATATGGAATCTTACACCTACCTGTTAGTTGTATTCTGCTCTTTCTGTAACTCTGAAGTGATTAGGTTCAAGGACTACCCTGTCCTGGTATGACCTCATAACACAACAAAAGAAAAGCCCTATTTCCAAATAGGATCACAATCATAAGTACAGGGACCAGGATACACTTACATATTTTGGGGAGACACAATTTAGTCCACAACAAAAGTTCAGAAGGAGGATTCTAATTGAACATAGCTTAATCTGTTTTCTAGCCTACATGGAAACCTGTGTTTAAAAAAAAAAAAAAACTTCCTATGGTATGTTGTTTCCATTATAAAAATTAAATAAATATTGAGAAATTGTTGCATAAGTGCATGCAGATGTGGCTCTGCATGATTTCAGGGATTCCATTTGCATCATAATGCAGGTGTATAGCATGCCCTTCTGGAGTCATACTGTGTATTACCTTCATGACCACACATGATGACATCATCTCCTTTTGGGGCTAATTTTTCTGTAGCTATTTATAGATTATTAAAGTCAACCTCATGTGTTCTGTACTTTTCAGCAATTGCCCACTTACTTGGTCCCCTTTTTGCCCAGATTTACAAACTCTTCCCCTGATTCTCAAATAAACATACTCAATATCTACCAAAACTTCAACTACTGGATCTGAGATGAGGGAAGACTTTCAGCTCAAATTTATCAGAAGTACAAATCTCTGAAGTGGGGAAATACAGGTTCAAATCCCCATTCAGCAACCTAAACAAGTAATTTATAGACTCTGAACCTTGTTGTCTTCATCTGTAAAATGATGATGATAGAACCTGACTTACCTCACACATTTATTGCAATGAGATAACAAAACTTCCATCATCTAGTAAATTCCTGCCACTTAGGAAGCCTTCAAGAAACATTGAGGGAATTCCTTACATAGTGCTAAGATTTAGTTCAGTTGTTGACTTAAAAACCACCATTCACTTAAGTTAAACTAAGGAACTCAAGCTGAAGAAGTTCTCTAGTCATGAATAAACCAAGGTCAAAATTTGTGAAGACTGGAAAAAAAATAATAAATCACAGTAAGGGAAATATAAATTAATAAAAAACATGTATTCAACTTCACTTGTAATGAAGAAAATGCAAATGTAAAAAAAAAAAAAAAAAAAAATATAAATTAATAAAAAACATGTATTCAACTTCACTTGTAATGAAGAAAATGCAAATGTAAACAATGAGAAAATGTTTCTTCCTGATGAAATTAGCAAAGATAAAAATAAATAAATATTTGATCTTGGGAGAAGTTGAAAAGAGATACCTTTACACACCACTAGCAGGAATCAATGTGACAACAGGAGACAGAATGGTTAAAAAGTTAATGCTCTTAAAGAAATTCCACTTCCAGCATGTTCTGGTCACCTGGTGCCGCTCTAACAGAAGATACCACAAATGGGATGGCTTGAAGAAACAGTTTATTCTCTTACAGTTTGGTGGCGTTAAGTCCAGTTTGAATTGTGATGTTGGTGAAGAGTATTAAATATACCATGGAATGCCATAGAAGCAAACAAATCTATCTCAGAAGAAGTATAGCCAGAATGCACGTAAGAAGTGAAGATGGCAAGGCTTCATCTTAAGTGCTTTGCACTTGTCATCAAGAGGGATTAGTCCCTGGAGAATGGCATCATGCTTAGCAATGTAGAAGATCAGTGAAAAGAGGAAGATCCTCAGTGAGATGGATTGACAGTGATTGCAACAAGAGATTCAAACATAGCAAAGATTGTGGAGACGGCACAAGATCGGGCATCATTTCATGCTGATGTACATAGGTTTCTATGAATTGGAACTGATTTGACAGCACCCAAGAACAATAACAGAAGGTAACTTAATCAAATTGTCTCAAAAAGAAATAAAAAAACTAGTGCCAGTCCATCAAAGTAGTTTTATACACAATATAAGGCTGGCTCAAATTTCTAAATTTAATTGAGGTAATCCACTGTTTTAACAGACTAAAGAAGAGAAATCACATGATTATATCAATTGACATGGGAAAAGCTTTTCACAAAACCTAACATCTATTCATGATTGAAAAAAAAAACTTTCAGCAAATAAGAAATAGAAGGTAACTTTATCAATCTGATAAAGAACACCTACAAAGAATTTACAGCTAAATCATATTTAATGGTAAAAGACCAAAACTTTTCCCCCTAAGATGGAGAGCAATTCAAGGTTGTTCTCTCATACTTCTCCTATCCTACAGTGTACTAGAGGTTCTAAGAAGTACAATAAAGTAAGAGCTGTAATAATAAAAAGCATGCAGATTGGAAAGAAGAAATTACTTTCTTTATTCACAGATAATATGATTGTCTATTCAGAAAATTCCAGGAATCTTAAGAAAAAAACTGCTACAAATAATAGCAGCAAGATCACATGGCCCCAAATCAAAATACAATAATCAACAAAAATTCTAAGTAATAACACTGAGCAAGTGGAAATAGGATTTTAAAAAATAAAATAAAACTTACAAAAGCAGGAAAAATCATGAAATGTTTATGCATAAATTTTATAAAACATGTACAAGAACTGTAGACTGAAAACTGCAAAACACTGAATCAAAAAATCAAAGATCTAAGTAGAGAAATGTGCATTGATAATGAAGTGAAAGACTCAGTTATTTAGCTGTCAACTTCCCCAAAATGATCCATAGATTCCAAAACAACTACAATAAAAATTCCAGCATGATTATTTTGTATAAATCAATAAACTAACTCTGGAATTTACACGGAAAGGCAAAGGAAATAGGACATACAATCAAAATAATTTTGTAAAAAACAAAACTGGAGGACATACGCCATCTGAGATCAAAACTTACTATAAATCTGCAGTAACAAGGAAAGTGTAGTATTGAAGGAATAGTTAAATAAATAAATAAATAAATAAATAAATAAATAAATAATGACCTTCATCAGAATTAGTAACTTTTGCACATTGAGAGATACTGGTAAGAGAATGAAAAGCCAAACACAGACTGTGAGAAATTGTTTGCAAAACACACACCTGATGACATTCTTGTATCCAGAATATGTTGTTGTTGTTGTTGTTATGGGCCGTTGAGTCGGCCCCGACTCATAGCGACCCCTCCTTGGGTTTCCGAGGCAGTATCACTACAGAAGTAGGATTGCCCAACTTTCCTTCTGAGGAGTGGCTGGTGGGTTTGAACCGCCAGCCTTCTGGTTAGCAGTCAAGTGCTTTAGTCACTATGCTACCAGAGCTCTTAGAGTATATATAGAACACACAAAATTCAGTTATAATAATACAACTCTCTTTAAAATAATAAATAAATGATCAAAAGATTTGACCAGCTACTTCACCAAAAAAGAAAAAAAAAAAAAAAAAGAATAGCAAATAAGTACATGAATGATGTTCAACATCATTAGCCAATAGGAAAACACAAATAGAAACCACTTTTAGATATCAAAAAGGGAGGAAAAAAAAAAAAAAGAAGAAGAACATGACTATATAGCTAGTGCTGGGAGTTCTGTGGCGGAGTGCCTAATGCATTTGACTGCTAACCAGAAGGCTGGCGGTTCAAACCCACCAGCCACTCCTGGGAAGGAAGATTGGACAATCTACTTCCATAGTGATACCGCTTTGGAAACCCAAGGAGGGGTCACTATGAGTAGGATCCAACTCAACGGCAGTGAGTTTGGTTTGGTTTGGAACCAGCCTTAGAACTTAGTCTTCCCATTTTGGCAGATATGTGAGAGAGGTGGGAATGGGAATGTTTGAGTCAGACAACTTTGCTCCTTTTTTTCTCCCAAGAAGGGAACTCTAGTTATCATATTGAGTTTAATTAATATAGCAGTATACTTACCAGTTACTGTCAAGTCGATCCTGACTCATGGCAACCCCATGTGTGTCGGGGAGAACTGTGCTCTATAGAGTTTTCACTGGCTGATTTTTCAGAAGTAGATCAACCAGGCCTTTCTTCCGAGGTTCTTCTGGATGGGCTTAATATCAAACCTTCAACTTTTTGGGTTATACACAAGAGCATTAACTGTTTGTACCACCCAAGGATTCCAACTGGCAGTATCGAGCAGTATAAAGAGGACTGGACTATTTTCATAAAGTTCAAAAACAGACAAAACTTATCTGTGGTGTTAGAAGGCAGGACAGTCATTATCTTTAGGGAGTAAAAAGGTGATATTGACTAGGAGTGTTTTCTTAGGTGGTAGTGTTACTTGCTGCCCTGGAGTTACTGTGACCTTGTGTACAACAGAATGAAATATTACCCATTCCTAGAGTATACTCTTAATCACTGGTTTGTTCAAGGCCATCCTTGTGGCTATTGTGCCACTCTCTCTCACTGAGGATCTCCCACATGGTCCTTGGCCCTCTACTTCACCAAAATCGCTGTTCTCTTCTAGTAATTGATCCCTGGAATAAATTTGGAATGACATGTCCAAAATAAGTGAATTGGACTTTTGAATCAGACAGTGTTCTGTTGTGATCTATAAAGCTTTACTTGACCAATTTTTGAAAGTAGATTTCCAAGCCGTTCCTCCTAATCTGTCTTCTCTTGAAGCTCCACTGAAATCTGTCCACCATGGGGTAATCCTATGGGTATTTGAAATGTCAGTGGCATAACTTCCAAATCATACAACCTCAGGCATTAGGAATGTTTTATTTCTTCACCTGATGGTGGTTACCTTGATCAGTTTACTTTGTGATAAATCACTGAGTACTCTTGGAGTTTGTTCACTTTTCTGTATGGGTGCCATTCGTCAATAAAAAGTGATATATATATTTGATAAATTATTAAGAAAAGCAAAGGAATGGTTGTCATAAAATTCACAGTAGTGTTTAAGAGAGTGATGGCAATCTGTCCTTGAGGACAGATTGGTTTCTTCAAATGTACTGATAATGTTCTACTTCTTGAAAATGTAGTCGATACATGCTGTTATTTTAAAATTATTTACTCTTTAATATCAGACCCTAGATGGTGCAAGTGGTTTGCCATCAGTTGCTCACCCAGAACTTGGTGGTTGGAACCCACTCAGCAACTACCCAGAAGAAAGGACTTACTAAAAAACAAACAAAAAAACTCACTGCCACGGAGTGGGATGCGACTCATAGTGACCCCTCCTCGGTTTCCGAGGTGATATCAATACGGAAGTAGATTGCCCAACCTTCCTGAGGAGTGGTTGGTGGGTTTGAACCACCAGCCTTCTGGTTAGCAGTCAAGTGCCCTAGGCACTATGCTCCTATTGATTGATATGGTATCTGTGATATGGTATCTGGGTATTCAAGTGAAGGAAAAAAGAGATGATCTATTTTACTTTCTAGTCATAGTAGACTGCAACCATATACACTGAAATGTCCTTAGTGCTTTTCTTTAGAAAAAAGGTGATTTTTATTTTATGTACACCTTTCTATATTTTCATATCTAGCATATACTGTTTTCATAATCTGAAAGGAAAAACACAAACTCTATTCGTATAGTTGAAAGCTATAGGTTTAAAGAAAGCCATATTTCAGAGTGCTAAGAAGTCACGTGAGGGCCATGTGGTCTGGTGGCGTATAGGAGGGGCCCGCGCAGTGGGGCTGCTGAGCAGGCGTGTGATATTTGGAACCTGGAGCTCCCGCGAGCACACAGACCAGCGTGGCCTCGACTGGGACGTTTGGACTTGGGCCTGGGAGATGTTGCTTGGCAGAAGCTAGAACTTCGCCCCGCCCCAGTCGGGCTGAGCCACAACTGCTTAGGTAGGAAGAGAATCAGGTCTGCTTTTCAAGTTCACTGGCCTAGTGGGGAGGAGGATGGGCCTCTAGGTGACTGAGCCCTTAGTACACTGGGAAAATCGTTTATCTGTTCTCACCCCAGGAACGTTGGTCTCCGTAACCCTACGCCATCTCATCGCTTAATCAGTAGCCGAGAAATCTTTAGCTGCAGGCCTTTAGAAGACAGGCGTTACAAAGTGGTTCTAGGTCCCCTACACAGCCGTGCTTATCCTCTGCCTACTTTGATATGAAAGAAAAGCCTTAAATCCTATTTAATTTCTGATTAATCGATCTGGTTTTGTTTTGTTTTATCATAACATGTATTCCTTAATAAAATGTATAATTTGAGTATATCAACCTCTGCCTAAGTGAGAGATGGCAAGTATTTGAGAGTCCCGATTTTATCATTTGCGATATTGGCTGTTATCTCTTTAACTCAGGATTTTACTATCTATTGAAGACGTTGAATGGCACTGAGTAGGTAGTCATTCTGAGCTCCCTTTCTCTAAGACACTGGTTGGGTCTTTGTGTTAGTATCTAAGCATGAAATGTGTGCTCTGAAATGTGTGATGTAAGCCCAAATAAGTGAATTAGTGAATGAGTGAAGTCTTTCATAAGGAGCCAGTGTTCAAAGGTGGTTCAGCATGAGCAATGAAAAATAACTGTTGTTGTTGTTAGGTGTCATCCAGTCATCTCCAATTCATAGCGACCTTACGGAAAGAAACACTGCCTGGCCCTTTACCAGCCTCAGATCCTTGCTATACCTGAACCCATCGTTGCAGTCACTGTGTCAATCCCTTTCGTTGAGGGCCTTGTCTTTTTCAGGGAAGTTAGGATTTTCTATAATTTTCATTTCATATTCCATGTCTATAAAATATTTATAGGTACCAGTAAGGGTCTCTGGTTTTGAAACAGGGAAGTGTTTGCCATTTTTAGTAAGCCAGTCATTTGAATTAATGCATGAAAACTTACTTTGTATTGGTAGATATTTTTCTTTAACTCTTTATGATTAAATGGAATGTACAATAGACTTTCTATACACACCAAAGGCTTCAGATTTTTAATTTCACCAGTAAGGCTTCAGATGCCATGAATGTGTTCGCTTTTAAGTATTATTGCAGACTGGATTTTATTTTTCCAAATAGAAAAATAATTTGAAATAAATTAGGGTCAGTAATAAAATTTTACAGGTTTCTTTTTTTTTCATGTGATGCAGGAATTTAAGTTTTGTGAAGAGATAGGTAGATAAAGATAGAAGAATCCTAGTGTGTTTGAAGCAAGATAGGCCAGAATCCTTTAAACTGCCTAACTCTGTCACAACCTGTGGTTTTCTTAATTTTCCATATTTCAATTAGGAATGAAATATTAATTCTAATATGAGCAAAATGGGTACACCTGGAGGCAAGACTGTATGAAACAGCCAGTCCAAATCCAAACCTACTGCCACAGAGTCGATTCCAACTAATAGTGACCTTACAGGAAAGAGTAGAACTGCTCATAGGGTTTCCAAGGCTATAGATCTTTACAGAAGCCTCATCTTTCTCCCACAGAGTGGCCAGTGGATTTAAACCACTGACCTTTTGGTTAGCAGCTAAATGCATTAACCAGTGCACCACCAGAGCTCCAAAATAGTACCTAAGAGAAGTTTAAAATAATTTTCAACCTCCTGTGTAAGTGCATAGAATCAGTCTAAACTGGTGAGTTGCCACAGTGTGTAATACGAGACAGAAGTCAGATTTTTTTTTTCTCCCAATGTAGGCTTTTCACTTAAGTACTGGTTTAACACTATTTAATATGTTACTCACCAATGCTATTACAACTAAATGGCTAAAACTTCCAATCTGGTAATTTTCAAAAAGAAATAATTTTAAAACCAGTTCAGGAAAATACCCTCTCTCTTTTAGCCACAGTTAAGGGGGGGGGGACGACTATGTGTAACAGAAACTTCCCTGAATTCATTTAGTTGTTCATCTTCTGAGCAATGAAACCAGCAGCTTGGAAATTTAAAACAACTTTAAAAAAGAAAAAGAAAAAACAATAAATGAGCATGAATCATGAGATAGAGAACCTCAAAATGATCTCTGGGCATAAACCCAAATTTTATTCCTTACTACAAGAGAATTTTTCTAATTAAGGCACACAGTGACTAGAGCCATATCCCTCTCTATATTATTTGATTCCAAGTTGTTTCTTTTCTTTTATCTTTTATGTGACACATGGGTTGAAAATAGATAAATAGGTACCCCAACAATTGTAGGCTATGGCAACAAAAGTGATATAGCACCATATGTTCGAAGGTTTTTAAATCCTTTTACATCAGGGAGCCAGGAATATTGTCTCTCAACTAATGTAAAATATATTGAGTCATCATCCTGGGAAATTACATTCAAGTTGTAACATTTTGCACCATGAAGAGCCTTGCTGATTTTTTCCAGGGATGTTATAAAATAAAATATTAACAGCAGTCTAGCTTAGAGATCACTGAAGTAGAGACTGTAACTTATCACTATTCTGGCTAAATTTCAAAGTACACATGATGAATGAGTGTCAGCCATATGTCCAATAGAATGAGTTTATTCCTCCTAATTGTTTATCTGATGAAAAATTACTGAGCAATAATAGTAACAACAAGAAAAATGGTGATAATGACGACAAAGGTTAACATTTATTGAGCGCTTCCTATTATCAGGCAACCCTCTTCTATTACTCTTCTCAAGAATCTTGTGAGATAAATATTAACACTAACTCCATTTTATAGATGAGGAAACTGAGAACACAATGGCTAACACTGATATCAGCATCATTCTAAATTATGTATGTTGTTGTTGTTGTTAGGTGCCATCGAGTCAACTCTGATTCATAGTGATGCTACATACAATAGAATGAAACACTGCCCAGTCCTATGAAAGCCTCACAGTCCTTACCATACCTGAGACCATCGTTGCAGCCACTGTGTCAATCCGTCTTGTTGTGGGCTTTCATCTTTTTCTATGACACTCTACTTTACCAAGCATGATATCCTTCTCCAGGGAACAGTCCTTTCTGACAACGTGACTAACGTAGGTGAGACAAAGTCTGGTTATTCTCAATTCGAGGAGCATTCTGGCTGCACTTTCTCCAGCACAGATTTGTTAGTTCTTCTGGCAGTCCACGGTACTTTCAGTATTCTTTGCCGACATCACAACTCAAAAGCATCATCTCTTCTTCGGTCTTCTTATTCATTGTCCAGTTTTCACAGGTATATGAGGTGATTGAAAATAACATGATTTGGGTAAGGTGCACCTTAGTCTTCAAGGAGACATCTTTTCTCTTCAGCACCCAAAAGAGGTCTTTTGCAACAGATTTTCCCAAGTGCAATATGTTGTCTGATGTCTTGACTGCAGCTTCCATTGGTGTTGATTGTGGAACCAAGTAACATGAAAACTTTGACAACTTCAATCTTTTCTCCATTTGTCATGATGCTGCTTATTGGTCCAGTTGTGAGGATTTTTGTTTTCTTTATGTTGAGATATAATCCATACTGCAGACAGTAGTCTTTAATCTTCCTCAGTAAGTGCTTCAGGTCATTCTCACTGTCAGCAAGTAAAATTGTGTCATCTTTGTATCACAGGCTCTTAATGAGTCTTCTCCCAATCCCCATGGCATGCTGTTCTTCATCTAGTCCAGTTTCTCAGATTGTTTGCTCAGCATACAGATTGAATAAGTATGAAGGAAGGATACAACCCTGATGCCCTCCCTTCCTGATATTAAACCATTCACTATTCCCTTGTTATATTCAAACACAGCCTCCTGGTCTATGTACACGTTCCTCATGAGACTAATTAAGTGTTCTGGAATTCCCATTTTTCTCACTGTTATCCAAAATTTGTTATAAGCCACACAATTGAATGCTGTTGCATAGTCAATAAAACACAAGTAAACATCTTTCTGGTATTCTTTGCTTTGAGCCAAGACCCATCTGACATAAGCAATGATATCCCTCGTTCCACATCCCCTTCTGAATCCAGCTTGCATTTCTGGAAGTTCTCTGTCAATGTACTGCTACAACCATTTTTGAAATATCTTCAGCAAGATTTTACTTACACATGATATTAATGACATTGTTTGATAATTTCCACTTTCTGTGGGATCACCTTTCTGGTGGGTACAAATATGGATCTCCTCAATCAGTAGGAAGTTAGCTGCCTTCCAGATTTCTTGGCATAAACAAGTGAGCACCTCCAGCATAGCACTGATTTGCTGAAGCATCTCAATGAGTATTCTGTCAATTCCTGGACCCTTGTTCTTCGTCAGTTCCTTCAGTGCAGTTTCTACTTCTTCTTCAGTACCATTGGTTCTTGATCATATGCTACTTCCTGAAATGGATGAACATCAACTAATTCTTTCTGGTACAGTGACACTATGTATTCCTTCCATCTTCTTTTGATATTTCCTGCATCATTTGGTATTTTGCCCATAGAATCTTTCAGTATTACAACTCAAGGCTTGAATTTTTTCTTCCATTTTTTCAGCTTGAGAAATGCCAAGTGTGTTTTTCCCTTTTGGTTTTCTAACTCCAGGTCTTTGCATATTTCATTATAATAATTGATTTTGTATGCTCAAGCTGCTCTTGGAAATCTACTCAGCTTTTTTATCTTGTCTTTTCTTCCATTTGCTTTAGCTACTCTCCATTCAAGGGCAAGTTTCAGAGTCTCTTCTGATATCCATTTTGGTCTTTTCTTCCTTTCCAGTCTTTTTAATGACGTTTTGCTTTCTTCATGGATGATGTTCCTGATACCAGCCCACAATTCCTCTGGTTTTTGATCATTTTTTTTCAATGCATCAAATCTATTCTTTAGGTGGTCTCTAAAATCAGGAGGGAGTTAATCAAGGTCATATTTCATCTCTTTGGTCCTGTCCTTTTTTTTTTTTTTTTGGTTTGGTCATGTTTTAATTGTCTTCAGCTTCAACTTGATCTTATATATGAGCAATTGATGATGTGCTCCACAGTCAGCTTCTGGCTTTGTTTTGGTTGAAGATTTTGAACTTCTCCATTGGTTTTTGCCATAGATGTAGTTGTTCTGATTCCTGTGTACTTCATCTGGTGAAGTCCACGTGTATAGCCACCGTTTATGTTGCTGGAACAAGGTATTTGCAATGAATATGTCATTGGCCTTGAAAAATTCTACCATGAAATCTCCAGCATCATTTCTATTAGCAAGGCCTTATTTTCCAACTACCGGTGAGTCTTCTTTGTTTCCAACTTTTGGATTCCTGTCACCAGTAATAATCAACACATCTTGATTGCATGTTCTGTCAATTTCAGGCTGCAGAGAATGGTAAAAATCTTCAATTTCCTTTTTTTTGGCTTTGGTGGTTGGTGCATAAAATTGAATAAGGGTAGTATTAACTGGTCTTCCTTGTAGGCATATGGGTATTATCCTATCACTGACAGCATTGTGCCTCAGGACAGATCTTGAAACATTCTTTGTGAAGATGAATGCCATGCCATTCCTCTACAATTTGTCATTCTTGACATAGTAGATCATACAGTTGTCTGATTCAGAATGACCCAAACCAGTTTAGATTATTAATGCCTAGGATATCAATCTTTATAGATTCCTTTTCATTTTTGACAACTTCCAATTTTCCCAGATTCATACTTCATACATTCCCTCTTCCAATTATTAATTGATGTTTGCAGCTGTTTCTTCCTGTTATGAGTTGTGCCACATCAGCCAATGGAGGTCCCAAAAGCTTTACTCCATCCACATCACTAAGGGCAACTTTACATTGAGGAGGCAGCTCTTCCCCAGTCGCATTTTGATTGCCTTCCAACCTGAGGGGTTCATCTTCTGGCACTATATCGGACAGTGTTTCAGGGCTATTCGTAAAGTTGTCCAATAATATACCAGACAGTGTTTCACTACTATTCATAAGGTTTTCACCAATTCTTTGAGAAGTGGATGACTCCTTCCTTCTTCCCATTCTGTCTTAGTCTGGAAGTCCCGATGAAACCTGTCCACCATGGATGACCCTGTTGGTATTTGAAATACCAGTGGCATAACCCCCAGCCTCACAGCAACACATAAGCCACCACAGTATGACAAACTGACAGACAAGTGGTAGAAATTATT
>NW_006921789.1:4663764-4670529 GCF_000298275.1 Orycteropus afer afer
TAATTTTATACAAAAAATATATATACAATAGGAAAAATTGTAAAATAAGCCATATAACAAATTCAGTTTTACCTTTGCATTTTAGAAAGTCTAAAGTGGTAAATCTATTTGCATACAATATAATATGTATATGTATTATGTATTTATACCACTAATATTTCACAATTTGGGCAACTTTGAAATGTAATTGAGTTGATTTGACATGGGATTAAGTATTATATTGTGTCACTTCAACCTTAATGAGTAGAAATTGAAGCTGAAGTCACGTTGCAGCCTAGCATGACATGCACAAAAATATGTGGTTTTAAGTAAGCCATTTAAAAGGAAATGTTTCAGGAAGACTTAGATTGTAATTACTGAATTAAAATCAGAGATGCTGGTTTCAATTACTTTTCATAGACGAATTAGTTATTCTATGTTGCTATTTCTTTTAGATTAACTTAAATAAGTTGTACATGTGCATTTTAAGAAGTAAACATTGATACATGAAATCAAAATTAAGAATGATTAAATTTCTTTCTACAGATGAAGGAAATTGTGTATAACTCAGTTTGAGCTAGTGTTTTTAAAATGTGTTTGAAAATACAGGTTTGAAAATGTTGGTCTTGCTGTTTTTTTTCAGGCACCTTTATTTATTACTTATTAGAATGATACTTCAAATGTTACTTTAAAGGTAATTGGCACCAACCTGGGTTTGTGTCTCTCCATTAGAACAGCTTTCCTTGGGAAATTCCACCTTGTGGGTGTTCATCTGATTCCACATGCGTGAATGCTTTGGTGCTCTCCCACCAGTCGTCACTTAAATTCCTATTAGCCAGTATAACTCAAGCAGAAGAATTCAATGCTGTCTCTAAAGATTCCCTAAGTTACAGCTTGAGAAGAAATTGTATTATCACCACCACCAGCAGCTCTTCAAAAAAGAGTATGCATTTAACTTGTTAGAAATCAGCTCAATTTTGTTAACTGGAAGTGTAAGGAGCAAGTCTATGACATAATAATCACTTCACAACTCTGTTGAACAGGCATTTAGAAACCTACCTTTAGGATATAGGGGGAAAAAAAAGATTGCAGTAGTTCCCATGGCATCTACTGTCAGCTGTCAGCACATATTCCCAAGCTTAATGTATCTACTTTCCATTTTGGGGAGCTGTGTGTGTTTGTGTGTGTGTTTGGGGACTCTGTGTTACTTTCCTCAGACAAAGAGGGTAATAAAGGAACACAGAGTATTCATCTGAATCTCCTCAGGCGTTAGAGCAGGGCTTCATGAAAGGCTCCCGAAAATTCTGACCACGGTTAATTCTCTCATTTTCTCAAGTATAGCAGGGATCGTGGAGCTGGCACGGACCAGGCAGTGTTTCATTCTGCTGTGCATAGGGTCACTACAAGTCTGAGGTGACTCGCTGGCACCTAACAACAACAACCACAATGTAGTTAACAGTCCCTGAGTGGTGTAAAGCATTAACACACACAGCTGCTAACCCAAAGGTTGGAGGTTGAGTCCACCCAGAGGATCCTCAATGGAAAGGACTGGCCATCTACTTCTGAAAAATCACCCACTGAAAACCCGATGAACACAGTTTTAACCTGATATGCGTAGGGTTGCTGTGAGTTGAAACCAAGTTGAGGGCATTGTTTTTTCAATGTAGTTAACAGTGAGAGAACATCATGTTAAACACAATGCTCATTACTAGATTGATGAGAAAGTCTTGATATATATATTAGAACTGACACCATCTATGTCTAAACATTTCAACCTGACATACTATGTGTGGAATGCCTTCAGATGTTGCCCATACATTCATTGGCTAATCTCATGCATGAGGAAATGAAGGAAGTTCCGCAGCTCATGGAACTCATGTAGTTGCTTTTTCCTCTTCCATTTTCCTCCCAGAGAGCCTGCCTTTCATTGTCTTCTATTTTTGTCTGTTTGTTGTCACAAAATTTGCTCAACTTGTACGTTCACTAACCTGGTCATCGTATTTTCCATTTAACTCCCAGTAGCAGAATTTCCCTAACTCTCAATGTACCTTCCTTCTTCCAGATCTTTCATATTTACAATATACTGTAAAGAATAATGGAATGGAGTTAAGTAGTGCAGGAAGAGTGAGGTGTGATCTGAGAAAGTCCCACCAGAGTCCCATTCAGTTCTTCCTCCTGGCTTGAGAGTGCTGCTTTAACCTGAGACATCACGCCAGGAGATGTGGCTGTATACAGGTATAGGGCAGATTTAGATACAGGGTAATGTGGAGACCAAGATTTCTTTTCATAGCAGAATTTAAGGAACTCTTGAGGCACCATTTCTGCTAATGTTGAAGGTGAGATTAGGGGGAGAAAGTGAAACTATATAAACTTGCCAATCAGACATAACTCAGTTATGATTTAAAATACCTTCTTTGTGTAAATGTTTAATAAAAATGAAGACAAATTCTCCCTAAAGGCCTATTTATTCTCTCAACTGGCTACCATTTTCTTCTTCCTTCCCAAGATAGAGGAAGGGTGGGGTTTACACATCCTCAGGGGACATGGACAAAGAAGAGGCCTAAAACAGTTGCCATTGGATTGATTCTGATTTCTGGTGATCCCATGTGTTTCAGAGTAGAATTACACTCCAGTGGTTTTCATTGACTATGATCTTCTGAAGCAGATTGGAAACATCACCATGTCTTTCTCTTGCAGAGCCACTGTGTAGGTTGAACAGACAACATTTTATTTTCTAACCTTTGCTAACAAGTCCTAACATCCATATAAAACCAAACCAAACTCACTACCAATGAGTAGGATCTGATTCATAGCCACCTCTCCTTGGGTTTCTGAGGCAGTATCACTATAGAAGTAGATTGCCCAACCTTCCTTCTGAGGAGTGGCTGGGGGGTTTGAACCGCCAGCCTTCTGGTTAGCAGTCAAGTGCCTTAGGCACTATGCCACCAGAAATTAACATCCCTACAGATCCCAATTAATATAGCAAATGATTGCAGGGAGGTTGGATCATAAAAGAGATATCAGGTTTCCTTCCCCCTACTGTAACTGAGGACTGAAGTGACTGACCCAAGCCATGCTATTTTCAATCACTATATATTTAGTAACATGCAAAAAGCTGGACAGTGGATAAGGAAAACTGAGGAAGAATTGATGCATCTGAATTATAGTGTTTGTGAAGATATTGATTATCCATGGAATAGCAGAAGAATGAAAAAATCTGTCTTGGAAAAAGTACAGCCAGAATGCTTCTTAAAAGCAAAGATGGCAAGACTTTATCTTATGTACTCTGGCATGTTATCAGGAAGGAAAAGTCCCCGGAGAAGGACATCATGCATGGTAATGTAGACGGTTAGTGAAAAAGAAGATGACCGTCAACAAAATGGATTAACAAAGTGGCTCCACTGACATATGCAAACATAGCAATGGCTGTGAAGATGATGCACATGGACCAGGCAGTGTTTCCTTCTGTTGTACACAGGGTCATTGTGAGTGAGAACCAACTCTATGGCACCTAATAACAAAACTATAATTAATTTTCAAAAACTATGATAATGATAATGAACAACTTATGCGTGTCTGGTGCTGTGAGCCAGGTGTTCTGAGGCCTTCAGAAAATTAGGCGGAGAGTCTCTTCTCTACCCAGCACACACCCAAAATAAATTTCCAATCTGCTCTCATAAACTGTATTTCTTCTGCTTTGTGGCGTTTGGCTCTCCTGGAGCATTTTGAAGAAAAAGTGCTCCTGATTCACTGTCAAATTCTTAGGCTGTCTTGTTTGTATTTTCAGAAAATGCAGAAATTGTAGATGGGGGAGTGGGGCCACGTGTCTAGAAAAAGCTTGCCTATGTAAACTCAAGAGTTTTTAATATGTGAAATTTCAAGCTCTCCTGGTCTGTGATTTTCTTTATGTAAACCTTTTTTTTGATGTATAATATATATTTAGTAACATACACAAATCATAAGAGTACAGCTCAATGATTGCTTTTTACAAACAAACACACTTGTGTAACCAGCTCCAGTGGTTTTCATTGACTATGATCTTCTGAAGCAGATCGGAAACATCACCATGTCTTTCTGTTGCAGAGCCACTGTGTAGGTGGAACACACAACATTTTATTTTCTAACCTTTGCTAACAAGTCCTAACATCCATATAAAACCAAACCAAACTCACTGCCAATGAGTAGGATCTGACTAATAGTGACCTCTCCTTGGGTTTTTGAGGCAGTATCACTATAGAAGTAGATTGCCCAACCTTCCTTCTGAGGAATAGAAGTACAAGGAATAGTACTGCTAGGCCAGCAGCCCCCTTGTGCCTAGTTCCAGATACTTGCCACCTCTTTTAGCGTAACTGCTCTTCTGACTTATAATACCACGAATTAGTTTTACTGACCTTACTTTTGTATAAATGATTTTACGGTACGTATTATTTTGTGTCTTGCTTCTTTCACTCAACATTTTGTTTGTGAGGTTTTTCCATATGGTTTCTTGAAGTTGTAGTTCATTCATTCTTACCACTATGTAATATTTTTTGCCTAATATAAATAGGCTTATAAATAGGCAAATAAAATGCGTCTTTTCTACAGTTGATGGGCATTTAGGATGATTTTAATGTTTTATTATTATGAATAGTACTACTTTGTACATTCTTTCCATGTATGTTGTTGCACATTTGAATGCATTTCTGCTGGTTATGTAGGAAATAATTGTCCAGACATTGGGTAGGGGAGGAAGTAAAATACTGCCAAAATTTTCCAAGTTGGTTGTACCAATTTTCATTCATGTCAATAAGGTATAATAGTTTCAGTTATGCCATGTATTTTCCAATGCTTGGTTTTGTTTGTGTTTTTAATTTTAAGCCAATTTGTGATAGTTTCAAACTATTGTTTCAATATGCATCCCTGTGCTGTCTAATGGAGTAATCTTAATAATATTTTCATAAGTTTATTGGTGATTCTCTTTTGTGACATTCCTATGAAAATTTTTGGCGCATTTCTCTACTGCTTTTTTCATACTGATTTGGAGAAGCTTTTTATATTTTTTGGATATGATTCTGTGTAAAATATATGTATTACAAATGTTTTCTTTTGTTCCATGAATTGCCATTTCACTTTCTTAATGGCATGTTTTGATGAACAGGAATTCTTACTTATAAGTAACCCAATACATCATTTTTTTATGTCCTGTATAAGAAATCTTTTCCTACCTACCCCAAAGTCATGAAAATATTCTTCTGTATTTTCTTTAAAAACTTGAACGTTGAGAGTTACGGCAAGGTGGCGGACTAGGCAGAAAGACTGCACAGACCCTCTTCAACAAAGAAAAGGGAAACCAATTAACACAAACAGAGAAGAAAATCCTGGACCCCTGAGCCTTGATGGGAAGGATATAGAAGTGGACTAAAGCCAAGTAGCAGAAGATTTGTGTGAAAATACCAAAAAAGGAGACAGACGGAGCTGCGGTCTGGCAGTGATCCTGAGCCGTCCGGATGGCACAGACAGCTTAGAGATTCCTGAGTAGTGGTAGGACCTAAGAATTAACAAAAAAATCACCCCTGCTAGCCAGAGACTACACGGAGGACTGTGCATGGTGGCTGGGGAATAAACAGAGAAGGTGAAGAGAAAGGCGGGCTGAGCTGTGAGCTTTTGCCGGTCCAGAGGGCACCACCATTTTGAAGGTTTAAAAGCAGCTTGACTATTTTGGATATATAAAGAGACAGTGTTCTCACAGATTCCTGGGGCTTAAGAACCCATTCTGCTTTCCAGCAACGCCAAGGTCACTCTGGACCTGAAAGACTGAAAAGGTACAACATTCCTCTTGTTACTCTTATACCCCACACCCGCTTGGTGAATGGAGGTGTGGCCATCCCCCACTCCCACCTACCTTCTGGGCCCACAGGAAATCCATCAAATTCTGTGTGCTCAGACGGAGTCTGGGTGCCTTGCCCTGACCTTCACCGATTTTTTTTTTTCTCTTTTTTTCTTTTTTGCTTTCTTTTTTCTGTTGAATAGTTTGCTTGTATTTGTTGGTTTTAAAACAACTGTTCAAAGGATTGAGAGACAGAGCAAGGAAAACAACTGTTATTATTAACACTTTTGTCCTTTTTACTATTATTCTTAATCTTCCCCTCCCAGGCCTTGGTTATCAGCATTTTTTCCTTTTCCTGTTCCTGGTTGAATTTTTTTTTTTTTTTAATTTAAGTGTTTTGGTTTTCCCCCCCTTTTTCTCATGGATAACCCCATTCCTTGTTTTTCTTTTTCCATTTTTCTCATTTTTTTTCCCCTCATTATTCTTCTTCTCTACTTTTTTAATCTTAGTGCCCTATCCCCAGATATTGCAGGTTTTCTTGTTTTTTCTTCTTCTTTTTCCCTTTTTTCTTCTTTTGGTTACTGCTCCTGTGTGATTACATGGTGTGTTTCTTGTCCATGTCATTTTAGTTTTTTGATGGTTATTCAATTGTAATTTGTGCCTAACTAAGTTGGAGACAACAACAGTCCCCATAAGACACAACTACACCCATACCTCCTGCAAATTCAATTACTGAGCAAGAGCCACTACCTCCTTCTCCATCAACAGGCCAATGACAAAAAACCACCAAGAAGAGCCTGAATCACGCTTGGCTGCTCTTCACAAACAGTTAACAGAGATCTAAATACAACAATGCCACGATGTCTCAGAAGCAACAGACCATCACAGTCCACACAAGGAAGCAGGATAAAGTGGTAGAAACAAGGGAATAGGATACAGACCCAGAACACATCCCTGAGAAAGAAACAGCATTGGAACTC
>NW_006921789.1:4671895-4672406 GCF_000298275.1 Orycteropus afer afer
TGTAAGAGAGCAGAAGTGGCAATATTAATTTCTGATCAAATTGACTTTAAGACAAAAACCACCATATGAGACAAGGAAGCACATTATATAATGATAAAAGGATCAATTGAACATGAAGATATAATGATAATAAATATCTATGGACCCAATCAATGAAAGAGCCCCAAAATATATAATTCAGACTTTAAAAGAGTTGAAAAGCCAAATAGATGACTCCACAGTCATAGTGGGAGATTTTAATACACCACATTCTTGGAAAAACAGAACAACTGGAAAGAAACTCAACAAAGATTTAGAAGAGCTAAACAATACAATCCACCAACTTGGCCTTATAGACATCTACAGACCACTTCACCCAACAGCAGCACAATATACATTCTTCTCCAATGCACATGGAATATTTTCCATGATAGACCATATGTTAGGTCATAAAGCAAGCCTTAATAAATTTAAAAACATTGAAATACTGCAAAGCATCTTCTCAGATCACAATGCTATCAAATTAGAAATC
>NW_006921789.1:4674366-4675242 GCF_000298275.1 Orycteropus afer afer
CTATTAGAGAGATGCAAATCAAAACAACAATGAGATACCATGTTGCTCTAGCACTAGTAGCAAAGTTCAACAAGACAGAAAATAACAAATGCTGGCGAGGTTGTGGAGAGATTGAGATTCTCTTACACTGCTGTTGGGACTCTAAAATGGTACAACCATTGTAGAAACCAGTATGGCAATTCCTTCAAAAGTTGGAATTAGAAATACCATATGACCCAGCCATTCCATTACTAGGTATATACCCTAAAGAAGTGAGAACCATGACAAGAATAGATATATGCACACCCATGTTCATTGCAGCACTATTTACAATAGCCAAAAGATGGTGTCCATCAACTGAGTAATGGATAACCAAACTATGGTACATACACACAATAGAATACTATGCAGTGCTAAAGAATAATGTAGAATCTGCAAAACACCGCATAATGTGGATGAATTTGGAGGATATTATACTGAGTGAAGTAAGTTAATCACAAAAGAACAAATACTGTATTGATCTGTTATTATAAAAGTTAAGGAAAGGTTTATTATAGAAGAAAATTTTCTTTGTTGGTTACCAGGGGTGGGAGGGGAGGGGAGGGAATGCTGTTAGATAGATAGAAATAAGTATTAATTTGGGTGAAGAGAAGGGCAATATACAAAATGTGAGTGACCAATATGGCGGCGGCATTGAGGAAGAGAAAGACATAGAGAGGTACATGGGAGATACAGACAACAAATATGAACCCTTTGTACATACAGTACTGCTTTGTCAGTGAAGGCTAACATGGGTATATGGGTGGATAGATGGGTAGACAGGCTGAATGATTAGGTATGTCTATGAAATGGGGAGGGTATCCAAGAACATATATAGGGTTGGCAGACAATGGTCCT
>NW_006921789.1:4675970-4678497 GCF_000298275.1 Orycteropus afer afer
TGCACAGGGAGACAGCTCAGGGGGCAGGAGTGCATGGAGGGATGGACACAGGGAAGAGGTAACTATGGGGAGGAAGTGGGAGGGGAGCTATTGCATTGTGGTAAACTGTGGCCGATGTCATGAGACAAAGTATATGTGAACCGCTGTATGGAAAGTAAATTTGCTCTGTAAACCTTCACCCAAATCACAATTAAAAAACAAACAAACAAACAAAAAAAAACCTAATTTTTCTTTTACATTTAGTTTTTTTAGTGCATTTAGAATTTATTGTTATGTGTTATGTAAAGGAGCTTTGGTAGTTTAGTGTGTAAGGCATTTGATGGTTAACCAGAAGGTTGGCAGTTCAGAACCTCTCCATGGAAGGAAGATGGGGCAATCTACCTCTGTAAAGATTTACTGCCTTGGAAACTTGATGGCAGCGGTTTAATTATGTAAAGTATGGGTTAAAATTCACTTCTTCCATATGAATATTGACTTGACCGAGCACCATTTGTTAAAAATATGATTAATTTCCTCCAGTGTACCATAAGGCCACTCTTACTATATTTTAAATGGCCATCTATATGTGAGTCATTTCTGTACTTTTCATTGTCTTTAATTGGTCTATTTGTTTAGCCCTCTTTCAAAACTATAGTGTTTTAATTGCAATAAGCTTATAATTCTCAAGATCTGGCTGTGTAAATCCTCCAGTAATTTCTTCCTCAAGATTAATTTGGCTATTCTTGTCACTTGGCAGTTCGATCTAAAATGTGAAATTCATTGCATCTTGATTTATGCTCTTTTAAGAACTGTGTATACAATCAAATTATGTATACAAGCAACATGAAAGATGAGGCAGAACCTTAGGTGGCAGTGAATTTATAATAATGGAAGAACAACTCAGAAAAGAAGGGTGAAAGTAGTTGCACAATTTAAAGAATGTAATCAGTGTCACTAGATGGCACATGTAGAAACTTGAGTTTCTACTAATTCTATGAAAAAAGGTGTGTATTTTGCTGTGTATATTCTCAACAAAGTAATAATTTTAGTAAGAAATTAAGTAAAAAGAGAGCTCTGACTTTTGGGAGATCCCTAGGTAGCACATATGGTGGGCACTTATTTACTAATTTAAAGGTTTGGTGGTTGGAACCCACCCAGCAACCTAGTAATCTGCTTCTGCAATATGATTACAGCTGAGGAAACCTTTATGAAGCAGTTCTACTCTGTAACACATGAGGTCACCATTAGTGGGAATAGACTGGACAGCAGCTAACAATAAACAACAACAGAGGTAGTACCAGCAGGATTCAGGCTACTCCTCTCAGGGCTTAAGGAAAGTAAGCACGTAAACAAGGTACCTCAGAAAGGTTGCTGCACTAAGATTGCGTCCTTTGAGGAGAGGAAGGGACTACTACAGGAAATGGCTACAAGCTACTATGGTAGGATAAAGTTCTCTTGTTTTTGAACTAGGAAAGCAAGGTATTTGTGGTGAAAACACTGATAGGTACCCTCAAACTGCCAAAGCAACCCTCCACCCGGTGATGAAAACACTTGCCAAAGGAGACCTCCAGTGATCTGTCAGCACCACAGTAGTAGTAAATGCTGCCCAGATGCCTACCAACTGATTCCCTTGCTGCCGGTGGAAAGAGAACACCAGAAAAAAAGAAAAGGTGCTTCTTCCTCTTCCAGCCTTGCAGTATCTCTCCAGTACTCACTACTGGCAGAGCCTACCTCCAGCTGGAGTCCTTGAGTTGTGTAAATTCTTAATGAATTTGGCTGCTACTAGAAGGTTGGAGGTTTGAGTCCACTCAAGTGTGCCTCAGAAGAAAGCCTTTGCAATCTATTTCTGAGTAATCTGCCATTGAAAACCCTAAGAGCACAGTTCAAATCTGATACTCATGGGGTTGCCATGAGTTAGAGTGGACTTCACGGCAACTGGTAACCTCCAAGCACCTGAAGAAAGAGAAAGAGTTCTGATATCACAATACAAGGTGAAGCATGGATTTGAAGCTGAGAGACAGTAAATTAATAATGGGCACAGCTTCTTTACATCTACTAATGCTTCTGTCATAAAATCTTTGTATGTTATTAGGTGATTCATCCCATTCTCTTAGTTAATGTCTGCAGACTATATTTTTCTATATGTGTTCATTTTCAACTATTCTAAGGTGTGTCTCTTATAAGTGGAATCTAATTGGAGTTTGTATTTTTTTCCAGTATGGAAATCTTAGTTAGACTCTTAATTGTAATATTAAATTCTTTTAAATCAAAAGTAAATGCTAATACATTTTGGTTTATAACTACTATATCGCTGTTTATTTTTTTGTTTGACCCACTTGGTTTCTTTGATGATTTTTCTCTCTTTTCTTTGCCTTTTCTTTTGGATTAAACAAAAAAATTATTTGTTTTCCCTATATTAATTGATGCATAGTGACCCCTCCTTTGGTTTCGGAGGCAGTATCTCTACAGAAATAGATTACCCAATCTTCCTTCCAAGAGTGGTTGGTGGGTTTGAACTGTCAGCCTTCTAGTTAATAGTTGAATGCCT
>NW_006921789.1:4678597-4685592 GCF_000298275.1 Orycteropus afer afer
ATATATTTGTTACATGTTTTTTATTCCCCAGTCTTTACCCTAGAAATCACAACATGAATCCTTAATTTATTACAATCTATTAAAATTATTTTTTTCACCAAATCTCTAATAATTTTAGAACAGTAAAGTATTTAAAATCCATTTATTCTTTCCCATCCTTTGTGTCACTGTTGACATCCTTTTTAATTCCACAGCATTTTAAACCTAAGATCTTTTAATTCTTGTTTTATATATTTAATTGGCAGTCAATATTTATTCTTATATATTCACACATATTTACATTTACTATTATTTTTCATTCCCTGCTATTTTTTCTTGCTTTTGTGTCATTCTCACTCTAGCTTCCTTCTGGGCTCCTATAACACTTCTGTTAGAACTTTTCACTGTGTTCCATATGTCTCTAAAGTTGTTTTCTGTATTTTCCATTTGTTTCCTTAGGTGCTTAAGTTTAGATATCTCTTAGTTGATTGTCTCTTGGGTGTATTAATCCTGTCGTCTTTTATGTCTAATCTGATGTTTAATCCATCAGAGTTAATTTCACATAGCATATTTCTCAGTTCCAGAATTTTCATTTGATTTTTTCATTTGATTCCAAATTTATAGCTTCTTCATCATCTCTGCCTCAGTTGTCTTGAATATATTAATTAGATTTATCTTAAATTCTTTAGTTAGCTCTAGTATCTTGATCACTTGTTTCTGTGTTTCTATTGTCTACTTTTTGTTTTGTTGTTTGATTATGTAATTTTTTATTGTTATTGTTGTTTTGTTTTGTATTTGCATACTAATAGTTTTTATTGAATGTTGAATATTGTGTAAAATTTTATAGGATTAAAATTTTATACTTTCTTCCAGATGGACTTTACCTTCCCTTTACTAGGTAGATACTTGGTAATTTATCTTAATTCAATCATAGCTCATTCTATATTGAGTCTGCATTACGCTCTTAGAAAGGACCATATACCTCTGGTTTCCTTCTGGTTTTCAAGAGTTTACAGCAGAGTCTGGTGTTTCTCCAGGGCCCTTTCCTCCATGGGACCTTGTTTCATACGACTACCAAAATCATGTTGCTTTTTAGAAACTTTCCACATAGGTTTTTTCACCTTCTGTCCTATGTAGAAGAAGCTCTCATGGTGGAATGCCTAAGGCATTTGAGTGCTAACCAGAAAGTTGGCAGTTCTAAGCCACTAGCTGCTCTGCAGAAGGAAGATGGGGCATTGTACTTCCATAAAGACTTACCGCCTTGGAAACCCATTAAGGGTTGCTATGAGTCAGAATGGACTCCATGGCAGTGGGTTTGGTTTGGACTTTTTGGTCCTCATGCATGTAATAGGCAAATGCCCCAAGGTAAATAAAAAATAGTTGTAAAAGTCAGCTCAATTTCAGGAGGCAGTTATGCCCTCTCCATTTCGCATTACTTCCCTAACTTTTCTTTACATTCAAATGGTTGACTTGGTAGGTTATCTTGCTTCCTATTTATTTTGAACAAATCTGATCTGCTGCAAATTATTCCATCCCATCTATAAGCAGACATATAATATGTAAAAGAATACTTTAGATGATATATTTTGTCAGATTCAGGTTGTCAAAATATTAGTTTAAAAAGAATGCCTTGGTTTGGGTACACATCAAAACTTATTTTCAAGTGACTCTTTGACTCCTAGTGCATGATTAATATACTATCAGTTTTCAGATGTTTCTCAACTTTATAAACCTATAAATCTTCATTCAATGTAATTTAAACATGATTGTACAGATAAAAAAGTACACTTATAAAGTATTTTGATATCTCTTCTACATTAATTCCCAAGTTAATTTCTCCCACAGACAAATGTATTTATAAAAAATAAATACCATCACTTATAGAATAAAAAAGATTCAGAAGAAATCTTCAAATAATAGTACTAAAGCACTACAAGTAAGAGTTTCTTTATTTTTCTTTACCTAGAACAAACATTAACAACATTTAAATATTTCTGTTTGAAACCACTTCATGATTATATTATCTTTAGTGAAATCTCAAACCAGAAACCTTGCAATTGATTAGGCAAGCTCTGCTGTCTATGGGCTGAAATGGTTTAGCAACAAAAATATATGTAGGTAAGTAGGCAAGCAGACAGATAAGACAGTTTTTTTTGTTTGTTTGTTTTCTTTTTTAAAAAAAACTCTCTTTCTGTGGGCCAGTACTATGGTAAGTGTCATACAACACTTAGCCATTGATCCTTAGGAAAATAATACAAAGAAAATCTTACCCACCAGTTTCTCAAATGTTAAAAATAATTTATTTTTCTTTAACCATTGGCGGGGAAGGCAGTTTAGGAATTGTTTAGTTATGTTACAATCCATTGTAAATGTATTATAAAACATTAAAATCACAACAGTGAAAGTTCTATGAAGTAGCATGTTTTGAAAACAGAGGATTTTTGTGTTCACTCTCTAACTAACTATATCTCACCATATTCCCGACGATAGTTTGTAGATATTTATAATGGTCTGAGGTGAAAATAAACATCAAGTTCAACCTCAAAAATCAATAGTCAAGCCAGTTGCTGCTGAGTGAATTCCAACTCATGGCAATCCCATGTGAGTCAAGTTTTCAGTGGGTATTTTTTGGAAGTAGTTTGTCAGGTCTTTTCTCTGCGATGCCTCTGGGTGACTTTGAGCAACCAAACTTTCAGCTGAGCAACCAACCAAATTTAGCAGCTGAGCACTTAACTGTTTGTACCATGGAGGAACTCCTCAAGTTCAACCAGTGGAAAATAGTTTAGAAGGATCTCATCTTCATTCTTTGGGCTCTATTTGTGAAGCAAGAGAGGCAAATTATTAATTATACATCATGACCTATGGTGTACTTATTTTATGGGTCATTCATTATTTGGTTGGGGATGTAAAAGTAAAGCAAAGCACTGATAATTAAATATTATTAGTAAGTTTTATTCATAGATGTTATTATATTTATAACTTTTATATAATATAGTGTATGTGTGTATATTTAACACCATAATAGCTACTCTTTATAAAGAAGATATTATGCATATAAGTTCTTTTTTTTTTTTAACTTTTTATTGTGATTTGGGTGAATGTTTATAGATTAAATTTGTTTTCCATTGAACAATTCATACACATTATATTTGGTGATATTGATTGCATTCCCACAATATGACAGCACTCTTCCCTCTTTCTCCCTGTTTACCTTTTCCATTCATCCTTCTTTCTTAGCCTTTCCTGTCTTCTGCACTTTATCCCTGGACAAATGCTACCCTTCTGATCATGTAAGGTTGATTATTCTGAGGAATGTGTATCTCCAAGGTGTTATTGTTCACCATATAGTCCTGTCTATAATTTGACTGAAAGTTGAGCTATGGGGATGAATTCAGTTCCAGGCTTGAAGGATGACTAAGGGCCATAGTTTCAAGGGTTCCACCAGTCTCTATAAGACCAGAAAGTCTGGTAATTTTTATGATTTTGACTTTTGTTCCACATTTTTCTCTCACTCTATTCAGGACCTCCTATTGTGATCCCTTTCAGAGCACTCAGCAGTGGTAGCTGGGCACCATATAGTTCATAAGACCTCATAGTCTTTGAGACTGGTGTTCACATGGTCCATTAGTCCTTTGAACTAATTGTTCCCAGGACTTTTATATTTTCTTCACTCTCCTTTACTTCAGATGAGGAGATACCAATAGTTTCACCTTAGATGGCTACTCACAAGTGTTTAAGACCCCAGTTGCACATAAGTTCTTTACACTTACTATTTTATTAATCTCGTAATCAATCCTATGGGGATGAGTTAGTGTTTGTTTCTTGGATGAGGAAGCCAAGGTCCATCAAAATTAAGAAACTTGATGAAAATTACTCCACAGAAAAGAGACAGATTTCAGATACTAACTCAGATCTTTCCAAGTCCAAAATATTTGCTTTGTCTTCTATACTAGTCTAATATTTGAGCTTGGAACTAGCCTCCCAGGTGAGAAGAGAAGCAGCTCTGATCTCTTGCTCCCAAGCTCCTAGAAAGCACAATCACTGTTCCCTTCATCTTTGTAATCCCCCAGGAATTAGCCCTGCACTTTCACCAAGTAGGAATTCAGTAGCTGTTTGTTGACTAAATGTATGGGTGGATGGATGTTTACTGATAATATATCATCATAAGCTGATTTTTTGAGCCAGTAGAAATATAAAATTTAAAGTGTTTATTTTAGTATCAATAGCTAATACAGTTTCTGCCTTCCTGGCAGATTGTCTCATCAATGCCAGCCTGAGTACCAGCTTTACTTCAGTAAAATAAACTTTGTGAATGCATTGGCTTACAGCCAGCATCAGCATCATACCACTGATATTAGAGCCCCTGGATTAGGCTGACTTTGAACATGCTTAGGGCATCAGCATAGTTAGCAATAATAAGAATAATTTTGTGGGAAAATTTGGTATTTCAAGAAAAGCATGAAAGTAATTATCATTATAACATGTCAATTCTTTTTAACATTTTTCACATTTATCTTAAAGTTTGGTATTTTTTCACTAACACTTTTAACTTCAAGTGGAAGAGGAGTGAGAGAGGCAAGAGGTAGATCATGTACCATAACCATTTTAATACTTTAGGTCTCTTGTATTTCTAGTGCAATTTCTCTCTGCTTATTAAACATGCAGTCATAAGTCTCTCACAAAATCATAAATTTCTTGAGAGAAGAGGCTAACCCAGTGCTTGACACAATTCATAGAAATGAGTAGTTGCTTAATAAATCACAAATGAATGATTAAATGAATTGAAGAATTCTTAAGAGAAGGTAGATATTTATAATCACCACTGTGTAATATGTCCTTGGGCAACCTACTTTGTGCCAAGAATTTTTGCTTCTAACTGCTAAAGAAACTGTTTTTACAAATAAGTTTTGATTAACTTTAAAATAATGTGGGTGGCCAGAAGACGGTAATTTCATCTGCCTGAGACTCCATTTCTTCATCTGCAAAACCGGGAGATTAAATTAGAATGTGTTTGAGAGCCTCTCCATCCCTGCCTTTCTACAGTTTAAGAAATAGAATGTGAAAGGTTAAGAATTAAGAATTATGTCAACAGAATTAAAAACTTGACTAAAGTTAAAGGGAATATATATTTCTGTACATCTGTACAGTTTCAGCCTCTTAAGTAAATAGAAACTTGCATCACTTTTATAGAAGGACAGAGCAATGTTTGCAAGGAACCAAGATTTGAACTTTATCTCGAGATGCTCATGAATTTGGCAGGCTGATTGTATTTAGGTTTCAAGAAGAAATGTAGCCAAAGGTCTCTGAAGTACACTGAAACATTACTTCCCTAACCTTCATATTCTTGCCACAGAGAATGAGTTATTGTTTATACAATCAATTAGATTATGGATTTTAGAGAAGTACAATTGTATCCTCATGGACCACACTTGTAAACATAGCAAGTTGTGCCATTATTAGAAATAATATGGTATGATTTTTCTGATACTCTTGGTTCTACATGAGCCTTGCTTTATGTCATCCAAGAATCAGAAAAATTATTTTCTCTCTAAGAGTAAAATAAAAGAGATCAGGGAGGTGCATCATAAATATTGTTGACTTGACTTAGAGCAGCAAACAATAAAAATAGAAAGAATGAGAGGATCAGGATGCCACACTCCATGAGAAGTTTTCCACAGTGAAGCCAATATGTAGAGAGCTAGCATATATTTAGGTGACTTTCAACTAAAACTATATAAAGTTTTGGATGTGCTATAATAAAAATGATAATTTTGAATTCTTCATTAATTGAACCATAATATAATATAAGATCATCTATTTGTTCAGCTAACAAATATTTATTGAGTACTTTGTGTAGAGCAGCTAATATTCAGATACAAGATGATAGATATGAATAACATATGAATGAGGAAAAATCACTGATAAATTAAAAGAGTAAAAAAACAACTGCCATTAAGTGGTTTCCAATTCATAATGACCCTATAGGGCAGAGTAGAATTGCCCTGTAGGGTTTCCAAGGCTGTAAATCTTTACAGAAGCACCTTGCCACACTATCTCCTAAGGAGTGGCTAGTGAATTTGAACGGCTGACCTTTTAGTTAGCAATTAAATACTTTAACCACAAATACTTTAACCACTACACCACCAGAGCTCCTTACCACTGTGATAAGTGGTGTGTGTGTGTGTGTGTGTGTGTGTGTGTGTATATATATATATATATATATATATATATATATATATATTGCTATTAAGTCAATTCTGCCTTAATATGGGCAACCCCATATATGTGAGTACACCTGTGCTCCACAGGATTTTCAATGGCTGATTTATTAGAAATCAATTGTCAAGCCGTTCTTCCAATAAGTGGTATAGAGAGGTTTAAAACAGATTTTTGACTGTGTGTGGAGGGGTTTACTTTATTTTAGTCCATCAAAGAAGACTATTTGGGAACTTACATTTAAGCTACAATCTGAATAATGTGAAAAACAGGGTAGAGAGAGCATTCCTGCCCAGTTAGTGCAAAGTCTCAAAGATGGGAATGAACTTGACAATTTAGGAGACCAGAATAAAAGCCAAGGTTGCTGGAACATAGTAGACAAGGGAGAAAAGGAGTGTGCTGAATATTCAGAGAGTGATGGAGGATTGTTGTTGTTGTTGTTAGGTGCCATCAAGTCATCGCCAACTCATAGTGACCCCATGCACAGCAGAATGAAACACTGCTCAATCCCACACTAGCTCCACAATTCCTGCTATACTTGAGCCCATCATCGCAGCCACCATCTCCACCCTCCACCCTACCAAGCATGACATCCTTCTCCAGGGATTGGAACCTTCTGACAACATGACCAAAATAGGTGAGACGAAGTCTGGCCATTCTCGCTTCCAAGGAGCATTTTGGGTGCACTTCCTCCAAGAAATATCGGTTAGTTCTTTTAGAAGTCCATGGTACTTTCAGCATTCTTCGCCAGCACCACAACTCAAAAGCATCAACTCTTCTTCGGTCTTCCTTATTCATTG
>NW_006921789.1:4687629-4691435 GCF_000298275.1 Orycteropus afer afer
GAAGGAAGGTTGGGCAATCCTACTTCTGTAGTGATACCACCTCAGAAACCCAAGTAGGGGTCGCTATGAGTTGGGGCCTACTCAACGGCACATAACAACAATGGAGACAAACTTATTTGTCAGTTTGTCATACTGTGGGGGCTTCCATGTTTCTATGAGGCTGGAGGCTGTGCCACCAGAGTTTCAAATGCCAGCAGGGTTACCTATGGTCGACAGGTTTCAGCAGAGCTGCCAGACTAAAACAGACTTGAAAGAAGAATGAGGCCATCTACTTCTCAAGGATTGGCCACTGAGAACCTTATGAAAAGCAGTGAAATGCTGTCTTATACAGTACTGGAGAACTTTATGAATAGCTCTGAAACATTGTGCCAGAAGATGAGCCCCCTCAGTTCAGAGGGCACTCAAGATATAACTGGGGAAGGGTTGCTTTCTTAGAATAGAGCTGACCTTAATGATGTGGATAGAGTAAAGCTTTTGGGACCTCCATTTGCTCATGGGGCACAACTCAAAATGAGAAGAAACAGCTGCAAACATCCATTAATAATTGGAACCTGGAATGTATGAAGTATGAATCTAGGAAAATTGGAAGTTGTCAAAAATGAAATGGAATGCATAAATATCGATATCCTATGCATTAGTGAGCTGAAATGGACTGGTTTTTCCCATTTTGAATCAGAAAACTCTATGATCTTCTGTGCTAGGAATGACAAATTGAAGAGGAATGGTGTGGCATTCATTGTCCCAAAGAGTGTTTCAAGATCTATCCTGAAATACAGTGCTGTCAGTGATAGGATAATATCTATATGCCTACAGGGAATACCATTTAATACTACTATTACTCAAATTTACACACCAATCACCGAGACCAAAGATGAGGAAATTGAAGATTTTTACCAACTTCTGCAGTCTGAAATTGAAGAAACATGTGATCAAGATGTATTGATTATCACTGGTGATTGGAATGCAAAAGTTGGAAACAAATAAGAATCACTAGTAGTTGGAAAATATGGCATTGGGGATAGAAATGACACTGGAGATCACATGATTTTGCAAGACCAACAAATTATTCATTGCAAATACCTTTTTTTCAATAACACAATGGCAGCTATACACGTAGACTTCATCAGATGGAGTTGACAGGAATCAGATTGACTACATCTGTGGCAACAGGCAATGGGGAACCTCATCAGCCAAAAAAAGCCCAGGAATTGACTGTGGAAAAGACCATTAACTGATCATATGCAAGGTCAAGTTGAAGTTGAAGACAATTAAAACAAGTCCACAAGAGCAAAAATATGACCTTAATTATATGCCTCCTGAATTTAGAGACCATCTAAAGAATATATTTGATACATTGAACACTAATGAACAAAAATCAAAGGAATTATGGGATGACATCAAGCACATCATCCATGAAGAAAGCAAAAGGTCATTAAAAAGACAGGAAAGGAAAAATGGATGTCAGAAGAGACTCTGAAATTTGCCTTTGAACAGACAGTAGCTAAAGCAAATGGAAGAAATGACAAGATAAAAGAACTGAACAGAAGATTTCCAAAAGCAGCTCGAGAAGACAAAGTCAGTTATTATAATGAAACATGCAAAGGCTTGGAATTAGAAGACCAAAAGGGAAGAACACACTCAGCACTTCTCAAGCTGAAAGAGCTGAAGGAAAACTTTAAGCCTGGAGTAGCAATATTGAAAGATTCTGTGGCAATATATTGAACGATACAGGAAACATCAAAAGAAGAGGGAAGAAATACACAGAGTTACAATACCAAAAAGAATTGGTTGATGTTTATCCATTTCAGGAGGTGGCATATGATCAAGAACCAATGGTATTGAAGGAAGAAGTTGAAGCCACACTGAAGAACTTGGTTAAAAACAAGGCTCCAGGAATTGACAGAATACCCATTGAGATGTTTCAACAAACGGATGCCCCACTGGAGCATTCACTTGGCTGTGCCAAGAGATTTGGAAGACAACTACCTGTCCAATTGACTGGAAGAGATCCATATTTGTACCCATTCCAAAGAAAGGTGATCCCACAGAATGTGGATGTTATCGAACAATATCATTAATATCACATGCAAGCAAGATCTTACTGAAGATAATTCAAAACGTTTGCAGCAGTATATTGATAGAGAAGTTCCAGCAATGCAAACTGGATTCAGAAGAGGACCTGGAATGAGGGATATCTCCTTGTCAGATTGGTCATGTCTCAAAGCAGAGAATACCAGAAAGATGTTTACTTGTATTTTATTGACTATGCAAAAGCATTTGATTGTGGGTATCATAACAAATTGTGGATAACATTGAGAAGAATGGGAATTCCAGAACATTTAAATGTACTCATGAGGTACCAGTACATAGACCAGGAGGCTGTAGTTCAAACAGAACAAGGAGATGCTGTATGGTTTAAAATTGGGAAGGGAGTGTGTCAGGGTTGTATTCTTTCACCATGTTATTCAATCTATATGCTAAGCAAATAATCCAAGAAGCTGGACTATATGAAGAAGAATGTGGCATCAGAATCAGAGAAAGTCTCACTAATAACCTGCAATATGCAGAGGACACAACTTTGCTTGCTAAAAATGAAGATGACTTGAAGCACTTACTGATGAAGATTAAAGACTACAGTATGGATTATATTTCAACATAAAGAAAATGAAAATGCTCACAACTGGACCAGTAAGCAGTATCATGATAAATGGAGAAAAGATTGTAGTTGCCAAAGACTTCATTTTTCTTGGATCTACAATCAACACCCATGAAAGCAGCAGCCAAGAAATCAGGTGATGTATTGCACTTGGCAAATCTGCTGCAAAAGACCTCTTTCAAGTGCTGAAGAGCAAAGATGTCTCCTTGAAGATTAAGGTGCGCCTGACATAAGCCATAGTATTTCCAGTCACCTCAGATGCATGTTAAAGCTAGACAATGAATAAGGAAGACTAAAGAAGAGTTGGTGCTTTTGAATTGTGGTGTTAACAAACTCAACAGTGGGCTTAAACATAGCAACAATTGTGAGAATTGTGCAGGACAGGCAGTGTTTTGTTATGCTGTTCATAGAGTCTCTGTGAGTTGGAACAGATTTAACAACACCTAACAACAACAACAACAACAAAAGCTCTGTGAGGCAGGTATGCTGTCATTCCCAATTTCCATATGAGGAAAATAAAGTTTAGCAAAGTTGGATAATTTCTTCTAAAATGTACATTCATAAATGGTAAATCTAGAATTCAAACCTTTCTTCCAACTCAAAATTGAATATTTTTTGACTGATAATACTGTGATGAAGCTGCCCTTCTAAAGCTCTGATGCAATGTACCATATGTTCAGAGTGTACTAGGTACAAAGAAGTGCAGTTACTACAATGCCATTGTTCCCATTTTTGGTAACTTAGTGACCTGCAAATTGTTTTGTGATTTTAAGTTTGAAATCCCTGGAACCCTGCCAGGGAGATTTAATGTCCACATAAGTTTTCTTAATTTAATGACTATTAGAGTATAACATGGCCAAAATTACATTTGCAACTAAAGATCTTATAAAAATACTTAAACCAAATGCCTTCCTCAACAGATTTTGTTAATATATTCAACTTAAATTATCAGTTCACTTTGTCACTATTTTAAAGGACATGTCACCCAGGAAAACAGCAGTAAGTATTAGTTTATTATTGAAGAAAGTATATATATATATATCTCGGAAGGAAGATTGGGCAATCCTACTTCCGTAGTGATACTGCCTCGGAAACCCAAGGAGGGGTCGCTATGAGTCGGGGGTCGACTCGACGGCACATAACAACAACA